>NC_142339.1:26725866-27026540 GCF_054954075.1 Amborella trichopoda
GAATGCAACCCAAGCTGCAGCAGTTGTATTCGTTTTATATGGATAAGGCCTTGTTACGAGGTTGCTCATGCTCAAGGCAATGGTGGTTGTTGAGACTGCCTGGATTCCAAGGATATCTCTTTCCAGGTGTAAAGTAACCTCCTAATACCATGATCTAAAGAAGCTAACAAATCGTCGTGACAAATAATCAGAGCTTCAAATTTCATATCATAGAAGCCTTTTCAACTATCTTTAAAAAAAGAAAAATCCTGGAAGCTCTCTCATGAATAGAGGTTTTTATTTATGGTAGAGGTCCTTGTTCTTCTATTATTGTTTGATGGGAGACCAAAATTATATCGTCATGCCAAGAAGGAGCTTGATAAATTTTCATTCAATCCTTTCATACATTTAACATTGAGGCGATCAAACGAAATTTATAAGAGGAATCAATGAGATGAATCCCAATTTGGAGTCTTGACTAAATTCCTACATCATATGTTCTATAGATGTTCAGTCGGTATTGGCAATTTGCGCGTAGATGATGTTTTTGTGGAAATTAGAGTTTAAGAAAACTAGGTGGAGCCCCTACTTCTAAGACTAATGCTAGCATTAAGGAGATGTGTATTTGCTACTTTGTGGAGCAGATGAAGACCTGTTGGTGGACATTCTTGTAGAAACTAGCAATGAATCAAAAAGTTGCTTGCCTAGCACCTAGGCGCGCCAGGGGGCCTATGAGCATCGCCCAGGTTTAGGCGGGTGTCCTGGGCAAAGAGTCCCTTGGTGACCACCGGGCACCTGGGACCCTGGCTTGGCGGGCTCCCAATTACCAGCCTTGGGCGGCCGCCCAATGACCAGCCTTCGGCGGCCGCAATGCATCCCGTTTAGGGGTGAAAATGGCCCTCGGTGAGGCGTATTTTTTATCTGTTTTAGGATATTGTGCCACTTAAACCCCTTTGTTTACATTTAGAGTGGAAAAAAATTTAAACACAATCATTTTTTACATTTCTAAGAGAGTAATTGGGTATTTCAGAGTTTTGAAAAATCGATCCAAACATTGACTTTTTGGTTTGGATTTGATTTTGATGATTTTTGTAGCTTATTAAGGGGTTTTGGGAGGTATTTGAGATTGAGAAACATCTCAAACATTGAAGATTGGAGATCGAAAAAAAGGTTTGTTAAAAATCTTCATATTCGAGATTTTATTTGTTATTTCAATGTTTTCGTGGGGTTCTTCTAGAAATGGTTATCCAGGTTCGAAGTATGGTTATTACCTAAATCCAAATGAAAAAAAATCATATAAGATGTAATTATTGCGAAAAAGATACTAATCAGGGTATAAACCGGTTTAAAAGACAGGAATAAAAACATAGTCATTTGGATAAGTCTATTTCTGGTTCTTCTAGGCATGGTGATCTGGGTTGGAAGTATGGTTATAACCCGAAACCAAATGATTAAAATTATATAAGGTGTAATTTTTGTGAAAAAAATACCAATAGGGGTATTAATCGATTCAAGAAACACCTAGTTGATATCAAAGGGAATGTTGCTTCTTGTAAAAAGGTTCATGACATTATTAGGGATGAGATTAGACAATATTTGAATTTAGTAAAACTAGAAAGGGAAGAAAAGGAGCTTTGTTATATGGAAATATCTTCTCCAGGTTCTTCTAAAGGTGGTGATCCGGGTTGGAAGTATGGTAATAACCTGAATATGAATAACAAAAATTGTATAAGGTGTAATTATTATGGGAAGGATACAAATGGGGGTATTTACCAGTTTAAGAAACACTTTGCTGGTAGTAAGGGGGATGTTGCCTTGTGTAAAAATGTTCCTGAGGCTACTAGGGAGGAGGTTAAGCAATATTTGAGTTTAGTGAAACACAAAAAACAAGAAAAAGGTGAAGAAGCACAAGGTTTCAAAAAACGCTAGCCGGCCGGCTTGACGCCCAGTGCCCAGGTGGGTGCCCAGAACCTTGGGTGCCTTGTAGTACAAGTTCTCTCTCTCTCTCTCTCTCTCTCTCTCTCTCTCTCTCTCTCTCTCTCTCTCTATATACATATATATATATATATATATATATATATATATATATATATATAAAATAAATATATATATTTGTGTCAAATTTGTAATTTAGTGCATTTGAAAATATTGTATTATTGTAACATATTTTTTTATATACAAACATATGACATATCGCAAATTGAGAATAAGCTTATTCAAAATTTCAAACTCCAAACCGTACAAAATTCAAAAGTCTAATAGGATATGTATTAGTAATAGTCACCAACTCTCCATATTCCATAATAAGTGAAAAAGTTTAGGAAGCTTCTTCAAACCACAAAAAATACTTTTGATTATCAGAAATAGGTATAGCTAAGACATTAAGGGTTTATGGAATTGTTCTTTTAATTTTAGGAGTTGAAAATAATCCCCATAACCTATTTAAACATTTTTGGAGGGTCAAAATTACCCCATTTTCCCTTTTGGGTATCTTAAAAAAAAAAGAAAAAAAAGAACCCACGTACCTTGTACTTCACGCCCGTGTAGGGCCGTCTGGGTCTGAGCGTGTGGTATTTTGGTCCAGGGCACCTAACCAAGCGCCGGGCGGACCGTTTTTTAAAACATTGAAGAAGCACCAAGTAGAGCAACTAAGACTCCTAGGGCCTCATGTGCATACAGTAAGAGGGGGTTAGAAGAAGAGGAGGAAGAAGCAGATTTAAAAGAAACAGAGGAGGACGAGTGGTATGTTGAAGATGGAGATGACTTTGATGATGATGGCCTCGAGTCTGATGCATATGATGAGGTATATCCTACTTAATCTGATGATGACTGACGACACTTGACTCTTGGTGTTGCGTCTTAGACTGTATGTTTTCTTTTTTTTATTTTCTAGTTTCTACTATCTACTTTTATGTGTATGACTATATGGTTGTATCAATATATGAAAATATCGATTATGGAATGATATGAACTATGGAGTATGAAGTATGGTTTATGTAATATGGATTGTGCCTGTATTACTAATTTATTGATTATTATTATATTTTATTTTTGTTTATGCTAGTAGTCTATCTATTACAAATATATAATGGTTTGGAACGTTTTGGATTTTTATTATTTTATGATGTATGCTTACATTCCCCTGCTCCTTGCCCCTCTTGTTCAACCTAGGTCCTAAGCTGCCTAGGTTTTAGGCATTGGGTGGCTAGGAGCCCCCCCGGGTGCCTAGGAGCCACCTGGCATTTTTTAGAACACTGGGAACTCGAGTTTGAAGAGGCTGGGTGGAGTTTTCTGCTTCTTATAAATGCTAGCACCAAGGAGATATGTGTTTGCTACTTTTGTATAGCATTTGGAGACTCATTGGTGGCAAACTATGCATCTTCCAGATTGCCTCTATTACAGGTCATTGCATCTTCATTGTGCTATTGTGAGTTTTGTGATGATCCCTTCATAAGTCATCATCATCCAAGGAACTTCTTAGAGTGCATGGACTATTTGAGTCCTGAGGTTTACAATTGTGAGAGGCTTCACCTGGGTGATACAGAGTGCTACTTTTAAAATTTCTAGCAAAAATCCAACAGAACACCTTTTATTAATGCCCCCATATCTACCTGGTATTACACCAGCCTATTGTGAGATTTTGATACAATAAATGAGACTCAAAATCAAAGAAGAAAATCATACCTTGCACGGGAGAAGTTGTGACCACGTCCCCAAGCAAGTGCCCCAAATGCAGTTAAATATGCAGAAAACTGACCAGTTCTTTGAAGGGTCACCCCTTGGGACTTTGCACCCCATCTCGTATTCCTAGATCATTGGTAGATCGCTTTTTCTCTCTGTTTTGGGTGAGTTTCTGAGCCTAGGTTGTCTGGTTGTAAGGTTTCTCTCTCTACTTTGATCTCTCAAACAAGGAGAAAGAAGCACTTAAACCCTAACCATTGTTCGCAAAATCGCCTAATCTAACCACTAACCGCCTGGTTAGATCGGAGCTGGCCACTGGCCGGTTCCGGTTTTGGGCGGTTAGGGTGATCAACTGGTATTTAAAAAAAAAATAAAAAAAATATATATAAATTCTCAAAAATAAGGAATTTGATTTGTAATGCATTTTTAAATATTCTTTACATTATGGTAAAGATTAAAAATTGTTTTGGTCATTAATACTCAATTTTATATTTTCCCATCTTTTTTAGAAAATTTAAAAAATAGCCATCGAAAAATATAAAATGGGTTAAAATCCATCTTTTTCATCAATTTTCAACTTCATTTGAATATGTTTTGTTTTAATCATTCTTTATATGTTTTTCATATTTTAGTAGATTTTTTTTTTTGTATTTTTTTCAACAATTTTTTATAGTTTTTCAACACTTCTTTGACCACCCGGGACTTGCCCGGTTAAAGAGGTTAAATTGGCTGGTTTACCAGTTAGGCCGGTTAAACCGCTTCCAAGGCCCATGTTCGGTTAATCGTTCCGGTTTGATTTTGCGAACACTGACCCTAACTGTAGCTTAGACGTCCAACAACTTTCTCTTACATTAACTCTCACAAACCCAAACCCCATTAAGGAGAACATACCCCACTGTTTTAGGTGAAAAACCAGGCTTGGAGTTGCAGGCTATAAGACTCCTATTCTCTTTACTTGCACCTCACTAAACAATGAGAAAAAGAGGACTAAATCTCATGTACCACCCTTTTCTTTGATTCTTCCTAACTTAAACAATTATATGGAGGACATCTCTCTCTCTCTCTGACCTCAAATAACCTTCATGCCGCCTGGCCTAAGCCTTCCCATGTGGTCTTCTAAACTTGCTTTGTAGGATGGAAGCTCAGGTCCATAAAGGGGCGGGGTGCCCTTTATATACAGGTCCATTGGGTTAGAGATGAAGTAATAATGAATTAGTTTCTATTAGGAGAAATGGTGTGATAGAGCTGATCTTAGCCATCCGTCCCTTGGCCAACCATCATGGAATCATGGATCAAGGTGGATGTTGGACAATTATCCTTACAAGGATCCCATCCAGTCACTCTTCTAACTCTATTAGAGGTCCATTCGAACTATCCTAGGAAACTTCCACTTCTGATTGTATTCTCATAACAACTACTGATTAGAAATATATCTCAATCCAAGATTCTAACCCTAACCACGTTGGAACTTTGACTTTGAAAATGTTTCCAAAATACGTTTTCTTTTTTTTTGATAACTGTTAACTTTGTATTGATAAAAGGGATAGATACAAAATGGTAAAAGTAAATCCAGGAGTACCTTAAGTACACGGAACTCCTGGTAAAAAGAATAGGTCATACGACCCTATACAAAATAGGGTTATAAAATAATCCCCTTACACAGTATTCAGGAAGTGTAAAAAGAAAGTAGAGAGACAAATGGGGTTATGAAATTATCCCCTTACACTGTATTCAAGAAATGTACAAAGAAAGTAGAGAGAATAGATCACAAAAAATCCCAAACCAAGAAGGATGTGCGTGCTCTATTGCCGACCCAAAACCAACTGTGGTATGGCCTATTGATCAACGTGGGCCTTAGCTCCGTCCTTGGCCAACAGATCTGCGAACCCGTTCGACATCCGCGAGATATGCGTCCATAAGATGGGTGTATCTCAGCAAAGATGCTGAATCTCATCATAAATAAACCCAAGATACCAGGGGGGAGTAGCTGCCCTAGAAGCCCAATAAATAATGTTTCTAGCGTTTTCAATTATGTAACTGCCTAAATTGCTCTTGGATTGAATATGCACTAAGAAATCTCAGTTGGAAGTCACTCATTGTATAGGAGTTCCATGGGCTGATACGTCCTCACTTGTGAGTCTTTGACCAGCCACGTGGACCCCATGGCTAGTGGGGTTCATGTTGGTCAATGAGTCTAACCTTGTAGCTCATGAGACAATTTGTTCCATATAGTTCCCATGCACCTCTTTCATGATCTTCTGAAATATTTATGTCAGCAAATTAGTAATTCCAAGAAAGCCACTGTATAAAAAATAGATATTTTATTTTAAAGTAGCCTTTGTGTAAATACGAAAATCACTGCTCTATATTTAGGTGGTTAAATAGAGAAGAAAAAAAAAAAAAAACATTTATTTACCTTTAAAACCTTTGGAAATGCTTCTTTAAAAAACCTTAGAAGAGTAAGCTAGCAATGGAACTAAATCCTTTAGCAAACGTGTTCCATAACCACCTTATGACCCCATCTTAGACCTCAAACAACGTAACAGACCCCTGACCTACACGTCTCCTATTCAAAGCGCTCATGTTGGCTAGCAACACACACTTTGCATAGGATGCCATGTTGAAGCTTTCAAACAGTTGCCCTACAAGCGAGAATCCCGACACACTAGAGACTCTATCATCTCAGGGCTAATAACATCCACCAACAGGCTATGCCAACCTCTAGAACCCATTAACCCTCTTTGGTGATGCGCATCATATTTGACTAAGCTTATCCATCCTGGGGTGTGCAGGTTCACTCATCTAGCCAAGGTATGGTCCCATGCAAGGACGAGAGGGACGGAGCTCACTAGTTCACAGATAATTATGACTCCAACTAGCTCTAATGGCCTGTTTCATCCGAGTAAAGCCTCCTTAAGCTTGCTCTAATGGCTTGTTTCATCCAAGTGGAGCTCATCTAAGCTAATGGCCTGTCTCATATAAGTAGGGTTCACATGACTTGTTTCATCCATGTAAGTCCAACACTATCACTCAAACAAAGTAGTTCGAATGGCATTGAGTACAATCACATGGGCAATACAAAAGGAGCATCTTTGAGTCTGTACAACCGCCTAAATGCAAATGATGTCCTTGGGAAGGTACAAGCCTAATTTTTCTTCTCTGATAGAGTGTTCCAAAATTTGTGTGCTTGACTGCCTTACTCGTCAAGGGAAAAAAACACATAATTTTACCCTAGGCAGGAGTTCTCCTAGGCGGCCTACCTAGGTGCCCAAGGCACTTTCCTTAAGGCGGATGCCTCGATGCCCGTGGCCATGGGTAGAAAAAGGCCCTTGGCCAAGGGAAAAAATGGAATTTCCCCCCTAAAGGGGGGGAAGGGTTTTTGGGGGCATTCTAGGCCCCAAAACTCTTTCTCTGCCTTCTTGACCGAGAAATACACTAAAAAAATTGTCCTTGAGGTTTTTCTCAAGATCAAACAATATTTCAAAGTTTTTGGTTTCTTGCAAAATTAAAAGTTGCTCTATCAGATACTTTTTTGGGCTTGGAGTGGTTGCAATAGAGGAGTTTTGACAACCAAGGTCCCTGTAAGGTTGAGGCCGCATAATTTCTGTTCAGCTTCACCATAAAACAGTGTAGTTGCACTTGTGCTCTTTAGTGTGTATGCGGTCGTGCAGGTGTGCCCTCACTAGCTTCATGTGGCTGCATGATAGCTGCAAGGCCGCACACAGACTCCATGAACCACATCAACAGATAGTTGTATGGCCTCAGATGGTGACTCACGCATGTGGCCTCATTGTAATGCCACAATTGTGGTACCACACTTGTCATGGCACTTGTGTGGCCACACGTGTGGCCAACACTATCTTTTTTCTGAAGGGGTTAGACCACTGCGCTATGTGGTCTTATGAGGCCACCTTGGAGTGGTCCGTGGGACCATCATAACGTAGTGGTCGTGCTTGACCTAAGGAAAAATAGTCTCGCAAGTCCACGCACATTTTACCAAAGCATTGGACCACCTGGTCTAGTGAGCATGGATGCACACTCGTTGCACAACCACCTCTCATTTCTGGTCTGTGGGTGCACCCAGGGGACCACGACAAGAGACTTCATGCTCCAGATGCATCTATTCATTCCCGATGTGCATTCTATGCACGTTTCGTGCATGCCCAACATGTATGTCCGTGCTCCAACTAACCCAGGGAAATACTGTGCCTTTAGGGGCCAGTTTTTGCAGGGTGAAGACCAAAAAACTAAAAATATGCCAAAACATTTCCTAATAACTAGG
This sequence comes from Amborella trichopoda, assembly GCF_054954075.1. Classification (NCBI taxonomy): domain Eukaryota; kingdom Viridiplantae; phylum Streptophyta; class Magnoliopsida; order Amborellales; family Amborellaceae; genus Amborella; species Amborella trichopoda. The sequence continues at coordinate 26,733,809 of NC_142339.1, forward strand.
ATTTTTTGTTTTATTGCACACAAACCACATGAGCTATCAGATCTAAGAGGCGAACCTCTATCAAAAGCTCCTTGATACCCATGTTCGATTCATCAAGCGAATAGCAACACAATGGAAACACAAAAACATAATGAGATAGAGATTATATACCTTTTTCTGAATCTGATTTCCCGTATGCTATCGGTAACGATCTTTTCCACCCTTTTGCTTGCGGTTCCTCCATGTCAAGAGTTCGATGCCCGCAACCTGGGGTCGACCTTTAATGATAAGATGTATAACTACAATACACAATGCAAATCCCATGCCTTTGGTGGGTGGTCTGGGAGTTCTTTAATTGGTAATAGGGTTTTTCTTTTCTTAGTGCTTCTATAGAAAAAAACTAGGATGGGAGAGAGAAGGGGGGCTTTTGGTGTGGAGTGAGGAGCTCTTTTTTCAAGAGGCACATGGTTGTCAATTTTTCTCCCATGAGGAATTCTTTTCCTCTCTCTTGACCCTTTTATATAGGAATGTCCAATGAGGGAATCCTATCCATAAAAAAGAGTAATCTTTCATATTTTGATAATATTCTTTCTAGCAAACTTTATTCCCAATTGGAAATCCATGTCACAAGGGATTCCCTTTCCTTTCTCTACACCATGAACAAGTCCTGAAATACCATGGATGACCTTCTCTCTATTAACCACTAAAATATCGAAAATACTGTGGATATCCTTACATTCGCAAGGGGGCTGACTCCAAATCCAACACCTAGTTACCGGGATCTCGTAATATGGGCTGCCATCCCGCTTTGTGAATGTGATCTCATGCTTCTAGAGTGGGATTGCATGTAGCTGCGATCTCATGTCAGCTTAGTGCAGCCCAATCTAGTAAGGGTTGGTCAACAACTCCACACTCCTACATTCATTATATTCTAAAGGAACAAGCAACAAATATTTGTCACTAGAGGAAGGAAAGCAAGAAATGTATATCCGTAAAGAAAATGCAATAACGTGCATATCAATTAAAAACATAATAATTATTGCAAACCATGTTTTGAAAATTTTCAAATAGAAAGAGATTCTTAAGTCTGAATCAATAGAAAAGAGAGCTTCGAATGACGATCCCCCAATTGCATTTAACGTTGGTAGGTGGGTCCAACTTATGTTTCCTTTATTATCATATGTATTGTAAGATCATATAAATATCTTTAGTATGTATTGTGATGGACTTATATATGAGAAAACTCATATAAATATGTTAGTTCTCTCAAATTTATTTGAATAAATATATTTGTGACTGTAGTGAATATATCTGTAATATATTAATTTTCAACCTAAATATTTGAAAAATTCTGATCAATCTTTTACTTTTTAAATTTTATAGATTTTTAAATATTTATTGTATGGATGATCCCAAATGAGGTAATGCCAGTGACTTCCCTCTCTCACTTTCACTTCCTCTTTGCACTTGCCGCTACCTCTAACAACTTTGGCTCTTTCCATACAGAAAAACCATTGTGGGTTCCATCCTCTTTAGGTTCCCTTTTGGGTTAGGCCCCCCATTGGATCAGTTAAATTTCTAGGCTATTCATATCATTGAATTCAGAATGAGGGACTTGTTAATGTAGCTGCACCATATTCTGTTCTTTTCGTCAAGTTCAGAAATATGCAGTCTTCTTTTATTTTGTATGAGGTATTTACCATTTCATCACCTTTCTATTGTGATATAATGTGATGGCTTATCGAGCCCGTTTACAATTGAATGGGAATTACTCTTGTATTCACTCTATTTCTCTTCACATGTTTAAAAAAGCTCCTATCTGTTGGAGCTTCAGGTCTGCTGCCCAAATGGGGAAGTTTGTAGCTGGAATTTGCTGGCTTGTAGTACTTTCATTTCTTCTTACATTTCAATTATTAAGCTCTCCTCTCTTGGTCCACTTGTTGACCCCTTTGGTTCTGATGCTTGTACTACTTTTTCTTATATGATAAAACTTTTCATTATTGATTAAAAAGTGTTTCACCTATTAAACTCTCTATTGCTTCTGTAATGCAGCACACTATCCTTGCACACACATGCCAGCTGCTTTGCTTCTTTTCTGCAGTTCTTTCACCTGTGTTAATGTGGTGGGGTTATTTCTTTTTATTCACTTTGAGAATCAAATGAATTTGGCAAATGACACAGAACATACATTTCAGCCCATAGGGTTTGGCTTTTTCACATGTGTGAAGGAGCCAAGCATCACAATAGCTCTGCAAAAGGTGAGTACATTTGAAATTCTCACTATCGGCAGCATGGATTTAGAAATTTAGTGTGCCAAACGTGTGTGTAGAAATTTAGTGTATCATGCTGGTCTATCACTATAAAAGTCACCAAGTTAAATTTACACATTAGTAAAATATTCACTATTGTTTTCTGAGGAAGCAATCCATGTTGAAAAATTACTTAAAGTTTTTTGTATCAAACAAAGTACAATAAAAGATAACATAATAGGCATGGTATTACTATCTGAACTCATGTTTTTGTAGCATGCAGCCTCTGTTTGGGTGGGAGTACCCATGGAGCCAGGTATTGTACTGTAATCATGATTTTGGGTGCATGGTGAAACATGAATTTGAACAGCAAATCCCTTAAATAAATAAATAATTTAAATTCTTCTAATAGTGAACTGGGTTAATAAATTTAGGCTCTGTTTGGAAAGGGGTTTTTATGCAGTAAAGATAAAATGCGATAAAGATTGTGTTGGTGGCAATGTTCGCAAAATCTAACCGGAACGGTTAACTGAAAGTGATTTAACGGGCCTAACGGGTAAACCGGCTGATTCAACCGCTCTAACCGGGCAAGTCCTGAACGATAAAAAAAGTGTTGAAAAAAAATAAAAAAGATACAAAAAAAGTCTTCTAAAATATAAAAAACCTATAAAGAATGAGATTTAAAACAATACACACTCAAACGAAGTTGAAAATTAATGAAAGAAATGGATTTTAATGAATCAATTTGTGCTTAGAGGTATTATTAAATTTTTTTGAAAAAGATGAGAAAATATAAAAATGAGTATCAACAACCAAAGAAATTTTTAATCTTTACCATAATGTAAAATATTAAAATAATGTTAAAAAAAATCAACTTCAACTATTTTTTAAAAAGAAAATTAAGGAAAAATTAAGTTATATATATAATATAGGCCCGTCTTTTTGGCAACTAAGTAGTAAATGGCATATTGGTTAGTGGGTTTAATAGTCAATTAAGTAGTAAATAAATGGCGTTTAAAAAAAAAAACGCTATAATTTAAATTGTAAATAAAATGACATTTTTTCAGTAGTAAATAAATGGCGTTTAAAAAGAACGCACTACTAAGTAGTAGATAAATGGCGGGGGTTTAAAATAGCGTTTAAGAAAACGCTCGGGCGACAGGATTCGACCCACGAATCAAACGGAATCTTCTCGTCAAAGCTAACCAACTTACCATTGTAACGTAGCTGATACAAATTTGAAGTTATATTTTATTTAACATTTAAAATACCGGTGATCACCAAAACCGCCCAAAATCGAAACCGGCCACAGGTCGGTTCCGATCTAATCAGGCGGTTGGTGGTTAAATCGGCCGGTTTTGCGAACACTAGTTGGTGGTCAACAAACCAGCTAGCTACTTTTACAATTTGGCAGGTATTGAAAATGCTGCTCCCTATCCATGTTTCCTGATAGAAAAGGAGGAAACAATAATAATAAAAAGAAAAACTTACGAGCTCCTTTCCTCACTATTGTACTATTTACAATTGAGTGCTTCACTAACCATATAAGAAGGGAGAACTGATCCTGCTAACAAAGGAAAGCCTTAATTAGGTTTACACCTATGAACCGTAGAAAATTAATAAAAGAAATAATGGAAACTACAATGAATATAAAACATATTTTTCTTAAGATGGATTTTAATATAAGGATTTCTTTCAAAAGCATTATTGAAATTCGTGATGAAAATTTATTCATGAAATGAGTGGTAAAATCTCCCAGACATCAATAAATGAATAAGGAGGAATGGATTGAAACTATGAAAGGTTTGGAAAAATAGCCTTTGGAGCATTATCTCCTGCAAAAGCAGCTTAAATGTTAAGCAACCAATCTTGGAGCATCATCTCAGCAACACCAGCAAGCAAGAGAAAGGCTTGGGTAAAGAAAAAAGGGGAGAGAGAGAGAGAGAGAGAGAGAGAGAGAGAGAGAGAGGATTGAAACTATGAAAGGTTTGGAAAAATAGCCTTTGGAGCATAATCTCCTGCAAAAGCAGCTTAAATGTTAAACAACCAATCTTGGAGCATCATCTCAGCAACACCAGCAAGCAAGAGAAAGGCTTGGGTAAAGAAAAAAGGAGACCAGCCAGCAAGAGAAAGGCTTGGGTAAAGAAAAAAGGAGACCAGCAAGCAAGAGAAAGGCTTGGGTAAAGAAAAAAGGAGAGAGAGAGAGAGAGAGAGAGAGATCATTCTCTACCCTTTAGTGCCCATGGACTATATTTTTATATTCTTAACATACAAAATTGAAATTCTATATAATCTATGGATCATAAAAATTACGATCTATATATTGTGGAATATATAGTCCACGTGCATAGACTATAGGAATTTGGGCCAGGCTATGGGTGGCCCGGGCACGGCCCATGGTCTTGAATTGGCACCTGAACCTAAACCTAATCCATTGACCAGGTCTGGCCTGAAAGTCCGTGGACCAGCCCGATCCGTTGGCAGCCCTAGTAAATTATATATTTAGCACTGGTCGTATATTTAAAATTTATGTACTGATAATCGCTGCTCATTGTTTTTAATATTTAGAAACTGAGTAAAAATGTGCTGGAATCTTCATCTGCCTCTTCTAAATATTTTATTTGTTGTGGTAAGCCAGAGCTCAGGAAATTAACATTATTTGGCCCCATTCCATATCTAAGTTGAGCTTATGGAATTGCACCTTTGGAAGCTTGTTACAAAATTTACTATACTATCACATGGTCCTGGATCAAAAGTGTTGAGCAGATGCACAGTAATACGATTGGATAGCATTTTTATATGGGCTTATATTTCATAGAATAATTTTGATTTGTAATTTAACTGGGTAAATTCTTTCAGATGTCCGTAGTTTTCTTTTAGGTCTTGATCCTTCCTATCATCACTAAAAAGGTATTCTATATAAGATTAAAATTAAAAATGAAATGGCATAATACTCCTCCAATAATATTTGTTATTTGGGAACTGTTAAGATTTTTCAGTTCAAATTTGTCTTAGAGAGATGGTTTCAGCCATTGGTTTTGATTAGCCTTTTCCAAGATACAGCAAGAGGGAAGACCAGTGCTTGATACACTTGCTTTGTTTCTATTACAGGTTGCTGCTGGAGGTACACATTCTGTGGTGCTTACAAATGAAGGACATGTCTGGACATGGGGTCAACCATGGCCTCCAGGAGATATGTATGCTCTTTCTTTCTATATGTCTGTGTAGTTGTGATTTCTTGAGCACAACTGCTTGAGAGGCGAGTTGAGCTATATGTCTGATCTATTAATGTATTCGCAATCCAATACAAGAAATTTTGTGCGTTCATTTAGAAAACAGATTTCTACTCCTGTAAGAGTGCAAGGTTTGGAAAAGGTGAGGCTGATTGCTGTGGGTGCATTTCATAATCTGGCACTTTTGGAGAAGGGAACATTGCGGGCATGGGGAAACAATGAGTATGGCCAACTGGGGACTGGTGATACCCAACCAAGGTCACAACCAATTTCTGTTCAAGGGCTCTCTGACCTTGCTCTGGTATGCCATGATCTTGTTCTTGCCTGTGTTTTAGAGAACTGCTATTTGTTATCTCAACTTTGTAGGTTTATTGAAGCTCTATGAGTTTATTGTTAACAATGCACATCTGTTACCAACTGTTGTAAATACAAAGTACTGTGTTTAACAAAATAACACATTTTCAGTAATGTTGGAGTTGTGCTAATTGTTGGTTTTAGAGTAAGTAGAAATATGCAGAACTTTGGTAATCTTGCCAGTTCCCTTATTTCTAGACTGATGTGGGATTGTGATGAATGCAGACAATGTAATCTTGCCATTTCCTTTGTTTCAGTGTGATGTTGAATTCTCATGAATACAGACAGTGCCACTTGAATGTAATAATTGTATTATGAGGCCGAGGCTTTTCATTGCGGCATGAATTTTCTCAATGCAATTTAATAGTTTTTGGCATCTCCATGCATCATTATCACTATTATGTCCTCATGATATATGCTTATTTTCTTGATTGCTTCAATTTCTGCTTTGGCTCTGGGTTGAGTAAATCCTAGCATTAAATGTGAAAATAACTTGACATCATTCCTATTGCACGACTGCACTAATGGAGAAACAGTAGTTGTTGGGAGTGGGAGTGAGATTGGGAGCAAGGGATTGCTGCTTTCTAGAAGCTTTATCTCACACTTTTCTCTCTTCCAAAACTCTAGGACACCACAAACCTCTCTTTGACCTTTCTGACCCAAAATCTCAATGCTGAATGACCCCTCGTGCGACAACTAATGGGAGAATAAGAGGTGGTTGCCCCATTTACAGAGCTTCTAGGGGTATTTTAGGAATTAGGACTTTATCTTCTATTATGAGTAGGAAATTTTTCCATAGAGGAAGGGGAATTTATCAGCTTTTATAAGGCTTTTCTTATATCAACAATGTCGCTTCTTTATAGTGTAAGCTTGTCTTCTTAGAGAATAACTTGTTTTTCTTCCTCATCTTCCCATCTTCAATTTTGTATTTCACTCATCATTATTATTTCCTCCATCTCTTCTTCCAAGTCTTTTGATTCTAATTTAGAATATATGCTTTCATCTTCCGATATGTATTTGTCATATATTGGTTCTAAATTCTCTTCCTCCACTTCTTCAATCTTTCTAATAAGTTTATGTTCTTTGTTTTATCCTTCTTTGGACAGTCGGTTTCTATTTGTCCCATTTCGTTACATAGCCAGCATCTGCATTAAGATTTTGGCTTTCAGTGGGTAAGGTGGTTTACCATACTTTTTTCTTTTATAATATCTGTTTCTTGGTCAATTCTTTCTCGTTTTATAGGTAGTAGATTTTCTAAATCTAGACTTCTTTTTTCCTTTTCATTTATATGGTTTTCTTGATTCACATCCCCATTGTCCAGGGATTTCTAAAATATATTTGCAACGATTCCATACTTCCTTTCTATACTCATAGTTAGCTTGTTTTTCTTTTTTCCATTGTAAACAAGCTTTCTGGAATTCTTCTTTTGCATGGTAAATCCTTTCTCCTAAGGTATCTATATTCTGGTATCACTCTTCTAACCATATATTCCATAGTGGTGGTAGTTTGGCATAATACATCGTTTTCCAAGCTTCACTTGTGAAGTCTCCTTTTTATAATAATATTTTTTATATTCACTAGTAAATTCTTCAAAGTAACATATAGAGCATATAGTGATGTTCATCAAATTTCTTTCAGCCCTAATTCTTTCCTGCTCATCAGGGTCTTTAGTTGTTCTTACAAATTGTTTTCTCAAATTTGCTAAAGATTTTACCCGCTTTTGTACTTGGGCATATATATAAGCCCCCCTCTGCTGTAAGTCCCCTATGCTGTTGTGTAAGTCTTTGTAGTGTTTGTAGTGTAAGTCTTTGTAGGTCCTCCTCTCAGGGACCACGATGCTGTTGAGGACATGCCTGGTGGCCTCACAGTATCGACAAAACTCATGTATATTATTTTATTTAATGTTAAGTTAATTTCTATCAAAAAATTTGCTAAAGATTTTGGATCTTTATCTAACGGAGCTGTACCCAGTCAGACAACATATTATTACATTTTCTTGTTTTGTTCCATAAGATCTTTAGCTTGTTTTCTCAGCATCTCAAACATATAGTCTCTTGCTTATTGAGTAGTCCAATTAGAATTCAATCCTATGGCAATATCCATAGCCTTTTCCCAATCAGATATGGCTGCTTTTCTATCAAATACACAATCTAAATGTTCCATAAGATCTTTAGCTTTTTCTCTCAGCATAGCAAACATATAGTCTCTTGCTTATTGAGTAGTCCAATTAGAATTCAATCCTATGACAATATCCATAGCCTTTCCCAATCAGATATGGCTGCTTTTCTATTGAATTCACAATCTAAATCCAAATATATTCCTAATGGATTTTTAGGTTCATTTTTTACTGGTTTAGGATAATATTCTGATTTTAATGGACTTCTTTCTTTTTCATACACTTCTCTAGTGAATCCCATTCGGCTTGGATACTTTCCTTGATAATATGGAGATTTTCATTTTTCACTCATCCCTTCTCCATAGGGTCTTGTTCTAGGTAGTATATCAGCTTTATGTTCTTCATCCATACATACTTCCTCATTAGAAGTTTCTTGTTCCTCTCTTTGCCCTTCCCCTATGATTTCTTCATGGTCTTCTGTGAAGCTTTTTCATTCTATTAATATCTCTTCTTGCTTTATATTCATTTTCTATTTCTTCTTCAGTTAACTGCCATATGGGCTTTAGATTTTCTTTTTCTTCTAAAAACTCTTCCACTGACTGTTTTATTTGTTCCCATAATTTCTTTTCTTTTTCTATTATATTTATCGTTTTTGTATTCTCATATAAATGAATTTTTACCTGTTTATATGCTATTTCTTCTGTCTCTACTTTGTTTTTCCCCATATTATTTTTCATTACTATTCTTCCTAACTCTTCTTCTAATTCTAACTCTGATTCTCTCGGTCTTATTTCTATGGGTGTTTCTATCCATTGTTTTGGAATAGTCAAATCTTTCCATTGGATAGTTTTAGGAATTATCTTTTTTGGAATGTAGGGTTTTGTTTTCTGTTAATGTAGTCTCACCTTTTTTACTCTGATTTATCATATTTGTTATTATTGATGTTCTTACTAATTTATCGCAAACCCTATACTGGACTGAACAATATTGTCACTACCTTTTGTCATCATTTATCTTGCATTTTGTAGTTTAATCATTAGAGTTTCTTTAAGGTTTTTATCTTCTAATGATACGTTAAAATTTGGAAATATTTCGAAATGAATTGGTCCTTCACTTGTATTCCTCCTATTAAGGCATCTTGAAGTCTTGTATGTCTACAGTCTAGAACACACACTAGTGTTGATATGTCTAACCCTTTTCTAAATAATGGACAAACTCCTATTTGTATCATTCCTAAATGTGCAAGATCATATCCTTGTTTTTTATAATTTTTTATTGTCAAGGATTGGAATCGTCAAGCTTTTTTCACTATTCTTGGATACTTAAGAGATTCCTTCATTTATTTCAATAGATGTATATGATTTCAGATCAAACATAGACAATTTATAGATTTCTTGTTTTTTCTTTTCATGTATTTTCCATTGGTAAATTTCATTATATCGTTTAATATCTTCCCAGCTACATTCTTCATTATAAATTTCTTTTAACCTTACAGTCTCTATTTCTTTCATCATATATAGTGTACTATTAAAGCTTCTTATCACTTCTTGGGTCGTAATTGCTCTCTTATTAGGTTCAACCACCATAGTTGTTCGGAACCACAAATCATTCCCACCGATGGTTAGAATTTCTTTGAATATGTGCTTGAATTCATTCGAGACTTGACCAAAACTCATATTGGAGAAGAAGAATATGGTCCTCGGGTTCCCTTTATTGCAACTATGTTCCTATTTATTTTTGTTTCTAACTGGTCAGGCGCGCTCTTTTACCTCGGAAAATCATAGAGTTACCTCTGGGGGAGTTAGCTGCACCTACAAATGATATAAATATTACTATTGCTTTAGCTGCTATTAAAGCTTTTAGTTGATGTTTCTTTATTTTCTCTTCCCAGCTACATTCTTCATTATAAATTTCTCCTAACCTTGCAGTTTGTATTTTTTTCATCATATATAGTGTACTATTAAAGCTTCTAGTTAATTTTTTTTATTTTCTACATATTCTATTAAAAATTTTTTTACGTTTAATGAAAGATCCTTAGTCTGCTGAATTAAATCTATATTCTCTATTTGTTTTATTTCTTCGATTCTTTTTTGAATTTTTTCTATTTTTTCTTCTAGAGCATTATATATATATTTTTTCATATATAAGATCTATTAAAAATTTAAAGAACTTCAATAATATTTATTATAGTTTCTTCACCTATTCTCATATGTTCTGAATGTCCAGTCTTTTCTAATTTTACAACACATTCTACATTTGGATCTATAGAATCCATATTACTTTATATAACCAGGCTCTGAAACCAATATAAAATGTGGAATTGAAAAACAGAGAAATTCTAAACAGGGAGAACAACTTCAAAAGGTAGATAGGTTTCAAGTCTGTTGTTCATCTAGTTTTCTAAATCAATTGCAAAGTTCTTACCTGTGGTTTATGGATCCACTGTGCTTCGTCCACTGAACTCTTGCCTAAAAACGAACCTTCACACGCCCAGCTTGAATTAAATATTCTCGTTGAGACTGAGACTCTTCGAAAATACAATGGGTCACTTCTGTGTCCACTGAAAGACTGATCCCAGAACTCGTACTCCTCATTTGGAGATTTTCCATCTTCTCCTTTTTTGGGCCATCTGGTTCAAATAAACTCGAAAAACCTTCCAAAGCGTCTAACTTAGAACACCATTCCTCATTGACCCCATCAAATCTCGGAACATTGCTCGGGCTCTTTCCTTTAAAGAATGCCTCTGCTACTCTTCTTTGGACTCCATTTCCCTGTGGAAAAATATGATATGAATCCACCTCCATCTTGTTACAAGATTTTCTTTGTGGATCCCTCCCCACCAAGGGCTGGTCAAACCGAACTTCGATGGCATTTCGTTAGGCAACGCCAGGGACTGGTGGCATCAGGGGGGTCTTCTGAGTTCATCAAGCTGAAATCCCACTGGCACACTTTGGGATAAGCATCATCGGAGCCTTATTCCAACATGGCCAAATGCATGGTGCTCTTCACTGACCTGAGAAACTTTAGTACCCATTGTGGAGCGCATCACACAGTCGAACGAGACTATGGCAATATCATTTTCTGGGCCTCCCAATCTACTTCTGTTCCTTGGACATTTCAATAAGTCTTTGGCAACATCTCATCACTGTATTCCCCTCTCCTGGTGTCTACTCTCACTTGGAGAGAATCCAACTCCTTGGCGGATACCTTGGCTAAGGAAGGTGTGTGTAAACCCAGCCTAGTAGTGATTCTCCCAGCAGCACCACCTGCTGATAAGAATAAGATCCTCTTGGTCACCACGCCATCGGCCACCTTTGTACGCACACAATTTTATGTATCCCCACCCCTATTCTCTGTATAGATTAACGGTGGTTATCCACCCCAAATTATATACATCCTATCTTCGAAGACCGATTTCAGAACTCCTTTGTTTGAAATACAAGTCACCATTGTGAAAAAGAAAAGCACTGTGCAGAGTGTTTTTTTCAACTTGGCTCGCCGCATGTAAGCAAAAAAAGTCTGCTACAGGTGGCATTTGGGTTTTGAGTTGCAGAGTATTTCTTAGACTCCGGTTTCTAAGACCAGGTCTGTTTGAAATATGCCCAAAATAATCTATTCCCAGAGTTGGAATGCCTCTTCATGTGAAATATGTATTTTTTAGATTCTGAGCCAGTGAGCTTGAATTTTCCCAAACTCTTTCAAGGAATTGGGGTGCCTCTTCATGTGGAAATATATTTATTTGGACTCCAAGGATACTTTTGCTTGCTTCCAATGGCCAAACTGTATTTGCAATAAATATCATAACAAATTAGATTATAAGAATCCCATGTGAATCTGGTGGAGGCAAACTGCAGTTACCTAACTACAATAGCACCACTAGTGATTTGGATCCAATAGCCACGAAGTGGACTAAGATTATAATGATGCGATACTAAGCTGTTGAAACTTGTGCTTCTTTTGTTGTCTTCCGAAATGGCCTGTTTTATATGGAAAAAGATCATACACCTTACGGTTGTCAATTTTAATTCTTTCGCACATAACTTCTAATGATGTGTCCAGCTTCTTTTTTTTCTTGATAGAGCGGAATGGTGGAACTCAGATCCAGGTAGGTTCGTTCCCGTGCGTGGAGATTTGTGTATCGACACCAAAGACTTGGGATAAGGCTCCGATGATGCTGATGATGATTTTCTATTTATCTCTGGTTGATCATTCTGTTAGGGTTTGTGGCCTTTAAAGTCCGTGAGAAAATATAAAAATAAATGTAATGGATTGTGTACTTTAGTGGGAGTGTTTCTTGGTTGACTGACCTAGGGTTGGGCTGTCTATGGTCTGGGTCATATCCAAAACCCATTCCTTTGGGCATAGGTATTGGTTTCGAGGGTTCCTGAATGGTCATATCTTGTTGAGGTCTGATAGATGCCTAGAGACGATATTTGTAGGTCAGTAAGCCACCAGGATTCCTACGTGCGGTTACCCATGTGAGAGGTTACCCACCTGGAGTAGAAGTGGCTGTAGAAGAGTGCTTTGAACTGATAACACATTAGTCAACACTTTCTGCTTTTGTGGTGAACAGGAGCTCAAGGGTTTTATTTTGTTTAGTCAAACAATTACATAGTAAAGTGGTTTTCATAAGGTGCTTCTTTTTAGATCACTTGCATTTTTTTTTTCTGGAAAGATTGGTAGATTAATGCTTGCATTTTGTATACTATTCAAAGGATCATACAAAAGTCCTTTTAGAATGATGAGGATTCATTAGGCTTCCTTTGACATTATTTAATAGTTTGGAGTGCATTGTTGTTTGTACTTAAATCTTAACTGCAATATGCAGTCTCTTTTGAACTTCAGACTTATAACCCTTCTTGCTTGGTGTTCCTGTTCGCTACTGTGTGCCAGGCTGTGACCTTAGTGTTTAACCCATCTAAACTTTTTATTACCTGAGTTTAATAACTATCATTCCTAAGCCTTTCCTTTCCTTTGATCTAAAAGTTCTCTTTCCTAAATCACAGTCCGGCTGCCTAAACCTTACTTACCTCTATATTTAGCCCATTACTTACCTCATTTACCTCCATAGTGACTGAATCAGATTGTACTTACCCATGACTTACCTAATCATAATGAATAAGCATTTATGTGCAGAGTCAAAACTAGAACCCTCTACTGCTATGTTTTAATATTAGAGCTCCTAAGGGACATCTGCTCTTCATTTGTAGGTTGATATTGCTGCTGGAGGATGGCATTCTACTGCACTGACAGACAGCGGAGAGGTAGTCTTTGTTCCTGGTTGTGATCTATCAAATTTGTATTGTGTGCTTAATGTGCTTTACATTTCTATTGTCTCGGAATCTTTTGTGCTGTGTATATCTCGTGCCCACAGTACTCTTTGATAGCCTATTACTTGTTCACCAGAAGCTAATTCAAACTCCATTGGTGTGATATGTATTCCTATTTCAATGAAAATGTATTGCTTTAGAATGTATTTTGCATGTACTCAACTAGCCTGCATATATTGCTCCACATTTTGCACTTGCTGATTGCAAAGTGTTAGGAATTTTGCAAAAGGTATATGCAGTCAATTGAGGCCTCTTGAAAAGGTACCATTCGTACCATAGGGTGTTTCGTGACTTCTCTGGTTCCTTTTTTCTGTCAAAATGATTCTGTTGATTGACAAACTGTAATGAATTTAGAAGGAACTTTATATTCTAAACTAAATGGGGCATGCATTTAGAAGGTTCTTATGAGGACATTATAATAAGTTTGTGATTTGTAATCCCAAAAGCGAATCCCTTTTTTTTTTCCAATGGAGCTCTATACATGCAAAATTTTCCTTTGTTAACAAGCTGCTAAGTGTTTTGCACCTAATCATATCACTCTTACATGCGTGTGCGTATACCGTTCCTAACAGAAAGGGTAAAGGCAAATTTATCAGAAAGCCCCTAAAATATAAATTATTTTATATTTTACCCATTATCAAAACATGTAAAAATCAGCTGGTAAAACACATGATTATGTGTCCACTAATGGGTTTCTGGAAATTAAATCAACAGAAATAGGTGAGATGTTAAACTACTTATTCCAGCGGTATCCATCTATTGCTTGGTGCTTTGTTGCTTGTCTTGCTCCCCTGCCTATCGGGCTAGGTGAAGTCTCCCTTGTTGCTTGCTGGTCTTACTTGCTAGAGGACATTCATGCATATAATGTTCATCCCGCGAATGCTTTTGATGAATTTTGCTAAAAAGTCCACCAGTGCCCAATTGTAATGCGCTAATGATAATAGTATGTGGTCTCGTACAGTATTTCAGCTCACAGGAAGCAAAAGAGTTCATAGTTTTCTTTTTGTTTTGGCAGGTGTATGCTTGGGGAAGGGGAGAACATGGTAGGCTTGGTTTTGGTGATGACAAGAGCAGTAAAATGGTTCCACAGAAGGTCCAACTTCTTGCTGGAGAGGTTGTAGCTCAGGTGGACTCAATTCTCACACTTGTCCCCAACTTTTATCATTTCGCTGGCCATACATAAAAAATAATTGTTTCATTGTTGATTATCCATGATAGGTCTCTTGTGGAGGCACGCACTCAGTCGCCCGTACATGTGATGGCCGGATATACTCGGTAAGAAAATATTAGATGAGATGAGATGGTATGAAATGATTCAGTTGTGATGTATGACTTTGGTTTAATATGTTGCAGTTTGGGCGAGGGGATCATGGACGTTTGGGATATGGAAGGAAGGTAACTACAGGGCATCCAATGGAAGTACCCATAGACCTGTCTCCACCAAGTAATGCAGAAAATACAGAAGGGAGCTGGTTTGTTAAACTTGTGGCGTGTGGAGGGCGGCATACTCTCGCTATTACCTCCTGGACTAGTGAAACTGAGGCATCAGCATCTGAATCGAATTAATAGTAGATACTACTGTTTAGTTACAATTCACATGAGGGAACATCATATGAGAAAATAGCCTTTGGATTTTGAGGACAAATTGTTTTTGCCCCAAAAATAGCTCACTTTGTGCTAAAATGAACAACTGTCATAAAATGACAGTAATGCATAAGTTGTATCGTGTTCCCCTTCTTCAGACAGTAGTAGTTTCTTGTGATGTCTGGGTTTCAATTATGTTATGTTGCATAACTTCTTGCGCTCTTGCACTTCTATATCGCAAGCGTTCATGTAGTGCTTCAGACATCTGGTTGAAGAACTCTGAGTCCCATCTGTTAATTAAAAGAGGATCCTCAGCATAGCAGATGTATATGGATGTAACAGCACTTTCTACCACGACCATTGCCAGACCAACCTGAAAGAAAGAACCAATTGTTGGTTATGCTGTCCACCGCATAAAAGGATCTGCTAGTGCATGGGAAATTGAACTTAATATGCATATTAAAACTCAGAAAGGCAGCGAGGATGGTAAAAATGATTGTTTTTCGTTTTATTATTTTTTTATTGAACAGGTAAACATGATTCTTACAACAGAATGCACAGCACAATAGAAAACTCAACTGCGCTCACAATTTGCTGGATAGAATATGTTTGAAATTTTCACAGAAACATATCCCTCAGTTTTCATCTGGTCTCATAAAAAGCTTCGAGGCATTTCTGACATGTTAGCAGTCCTTTCCAAAACATTGTGTTAAGTTTTTTAACTGGTGTGGATGGGATACTCAAATTCCGCATGGATTGCAACCAATTTAATGGCATCGGGTAACCAAACATTAAATAATGCTTTTCCAGAGGTTCTAAACATTATCTAGACATGATTTGATAACCTTTGATAATTTGGTCAGGGTTTTGACTGGAACAACTTAATTGTACCCCAAAGATAGAGACTTATGGGGAACCATTTTCCGCATATTTCAGAAATAAATACGTTAATGGACACAACAAACAATTTGGTGCTCGTGAGCCGGACTCGTTGATGGTGCAAGTTCAAGTCCTAATAATGCAAAGATCTCCTTGATGGATGTCCAATAACGCAAATATCAAACTGCAATTGATCCAAATTATCTCACTAATAATTTCCAAGTCTTTTTGAACGTTCCTAATTTTACACAAGACTCTGAGCAACGAAGGATAAGTGTGTGGAGCAACTTTAAAAAAATTTCGGCAATAATCAGACAACTTTTATTAGTATGTCCATCACGTACATGTTTTACCATTGTTCTTAGAAATTTTATAATGAAACCTAAAGACAAATACAAAAGAACAAATAGAAAATTCCAAGATATGATTGCTGCTACATTTACAAACACATGACTCAGAAAAACAAAAACTGGTTATGAAAATCCGCCTTGAAAACCACCTAAAATTTAGGGTTTTGCACATGTTACATCCCTCATGATTCCTCCATATCAATGGTGCACTACTTGGACGATAAATATATTCTCTTTTTCTGTCTTGGAAGACAAATACCTTCTCTTTTTCTCTGTTTCAGGCAGAAGTTTCAGGCTTAGAGTATTTAGTTTCAGACTTACCTTCTTCATCAAGGTTTCTATTAGACCTACCTCCTAATCTATATATCTCAATCTTTCCAAAATCTTTCAGAACCTTTTCAAGGCAAATCCTAACTGACACTGATTCCATAATCCAATTAACTTTCTTGGGAAATCATGGAAATATAGAAAATCTAGGGAAATTGGAATCAAACCATCTAGAAACACCTCCTGTGGGCCTCGCACCACATTGGGTATATCATGTCCAAAAAATATTTAATGAAATATTGTACATAGTGGGACCCCATAATCAATGGGGTTCACACATAACTCTCTTTGCCCTTTCACGTGACCCAAGATGCCCTTAAACAGGCCAATGTGCTCCACATAATTTCATAAAATCATCGTAAATAGTCTTCCAAACAAACAAAAAAAAAAAATTACTCCAGCAAGGTCATAGATCGAAACAAAATTTACTTCCATAAATTCCCTTAAAAAACAATTTCACAATACCAAAAATAAGATGACTGAGAGGAGAAAATAAAATATATTTTATTTTCCTCAAAAAAACCCTTAAAAAGCTTTTAGAGGGCACCTCTAAGAGAGTGCACCAGCAATGAAATACAATCCTAATTATATGCTCCATGTATACCCAATAATTACACCCTAAACCTCAAACCAACCCAATAGACCCGTGGCCCATATGTCATGCAAGGGGCTCATGACTGGCCTATCAAAGCTAGCCAAGGACAAGAGGAACCACAATGCAGGCACATAATACAAGTGTCCCCTAAGTACACACGTATGGTCGAACCTATATATTGACACGCAGTCTTCTAGTGCAGGGGGTACTCTTATCATTGGACTCAAGAAACCGCAATTAGCAGTACACATGTTTAGGATGCCATATCAAAACTCAAAATGCACCATCCTATCAAACGAGACCTTTTTAGTTTCCTCCTGGCCAGCAATCCACTAGTGGGCTAATCCAAACCTCGACTAAGGCAACCCAATTTAAAACTATAGAAACAAAGAAAAAGAAGAGAAGAAAAAGAAGAAAGTCCAGGGAGAAGAGTAGATTAGAGATACAAGAGTTAGTTTGAGAAAGTGACATTGCCTTTTGAGGCGAGAAAAGAGAAGGGACTGTCACATTAGAGTTACCTCACCCACAAGCCCCTCCCATTCTTATTTAAAATGATTAAAAAGTACAATGCCCATATGTATTGGAAAAGGTTGAAAAATTACAAAATGCCTATACGTATTGGAAAAGGTTGAAAAAGTCCTTAAGGACTTGTATACAAAATCAAATAACAATAAACTTTAACTTTTGCAACATTCCCTCTCAAGCTGATATCATTCATACCCAGCTTGCTTAAGATCACTTGCAATCAAGGTTTCCCAACAACCTTAGTAAGGACACTTGTGCTACCTAGTTTTTTGTTTTAACATATTGAAGGCATATTTCTCTTATAGCAACTTTCTCTAATGAAATTATTATCTACCTCTATGTACTTGGTTCTATTGTGCTGGACTGGGTCGTGAGATATATTGATGTTTGCCTTGTTATCACACTACAAAGACAGTGAACCCTTCAAAGGGGAAAACCAAGTTCTTGTGTGAGAATATATAGCCTAAATAATTCACATGCACTATGGGTCATGGGTCTGTACTTGCTTCTACACTTGATCTAGTTAAACTAACTGTTTCTTACTACAAGTTAGAAGATTATCTCTAACCAAAGTACAGTAGCCTAGTGTAAATCTCCGATCAACAAATTGAACCAGCCCAATTTCCATCTCTATAAGCTTCAACTTGCAAGTGCCCATGATTAGTAAATAGAATCCTCTACTTGATGATTTCAGATATCTAAGAATCTCTATTAGAAGCCTCAAGATGAATAATTCGTGGATGCATGAACTGACTAATACGGTCACAACATTTGCTATTTCTAAACATATGAGTGAGAGATATATCAATCTAACTACTAATCTATGGAAACACATCCTCAACTTTGAGAGATTCAGTCCTTTGGTCGTCAAGATTGTGGTCCATAGGAGTATCACCCCAGTGTTCTTATTTTCTTAAGAAGATCCAACACATACTTTGAGAGAGAAAGATTCCTCTCTTAGCTTGGCCACTTCTATTCCAAGAAAATACTCCAATGGACCCAAATCTTTAATTTAAAATTCCCTCACCAAAAACACTCGAGTTGCCAAATTTCCTTGAGACAGTTACTGGTTACAATCAGGGCCGTGCTACTGGTCTTAGTATATTTGACCAATTAGGTACGGTTAGTGTGATTCTGAGTACACCCTATTCTTTGAGCAACATGTATGAACATAAATGGCCTTCCTCAAGTTGCAGATTTTTTCTTCAGTTGAAAGAGCCCGAAATTCAAGTGAAGGTACCATATACACTTCTTCCTGTAGTTCCCATGAAGGAACACATTCGTGACATCCACTTTGGTGTAACGGCTATACCAAGGTAGCTGTCCGGGACAAAAGAATGAATGAAGGTCATCTTAGTGAGTGAACCCCTTGCCAATTAATCATGCCTTATATTTGTCAATTGTATCATCTTTCTTGTACTTTACAATATAAACTCTATTTGTAATAAACTAATTTCTCTTTAAAAAGATCTACCAGTTCCTGGGTACCAATCTTCGTTAATGCCCTTATCTCATTCTACATAGCTTCTTTCCACATTGGATGAGCTAAAGCTTTTGTAACACTAGAATTAATACAAACAGAAGACAAATAAGATACAAAAGCATGTAGGAAGGGACAAGGACTCGTACAAAACAAATTGTTTATTGGGTGTACAATACAATTTCTTCTATCCTTCTGTACAACAATGGGCAGATATGAATCATCACATTGAGAACTGTTTGGATTACCTGGATCAGAGTTACGCAATTGCTTTGGAGGCTTCTCAGCTATGGCGGCTCTACTTTTTGTTTCGGTCGAGTACAAACTTTCAGTTCTTTCTTTTCAACATCATACGATTGCCCTCCACTAACTTCCTGAGCTTCACAATCAAGAAAAACGAAAATAGGAAGGGGAACAAAAGACCTCTCCTCCACACTATGCTCCCCCAAACGAGAAGGAAAAAATGGAGTTCACTCAAAGACAGTGGAATCCATTGAAACAAACTTCTTCCCTAAGACTGGATCATAACATTTGCAAACCTTTTGAGATGACGAATAGCCAAGAAAGATACATTTTGCAGACTTGGGATCCAACTTTGTACGCTACGAACCAAATACAAGAGTAAAGCAAACACGTCCAGAGTATCGAAGGTACACTAAACAATGGACAATTAGGGTGGAGAAGCTTAAAGGGAGATTTTCAGTCTAGAACACAAGACGATGTACAATTATACAATAAGATATTGCGAGCACAGCTTCGGACCAAAATTTTTTGGGAATATTCCTGCTCAAGAAAAGAGCTCGATCAACCTCCCAAAAGATGTCTATTCCTGAAAGGGTGGTTATGTGGAACTCAAGGTATTAAATTTGAAAATTTTCTTTTACTTTTATTCCAAATACCAAAATTCCATTTACGTGAACCACTATATGTTGCTACAAATTAAAATACTACCCTATATACAACCTAAGATCTTTATTTTTACTACCAAAAGAAATAAAAACCATCCAAGAGCTTTAAACTAATTTCCACTATGATTTTTAATACAAAACAAGTTCCTAGAAATTCACAAAAAAGAAGAAGAAATAATGCTGAAAATAAGTACAGCTACTAAAAAGACTTACTGAAAGATGCCTGAAGTTACCCTCACAAGTCTTGGTACACCCTACATCTGATTCCCTGACCAATGACGTACTTTTACTCATTTTAAGTGTTGATGGAAATTCTAAGATAGGAAGCTTTTTAGACAATACTTCTTCCTCTAGGGTTTTAGAGAGCTCAAAAATCAAACTAGGGTTTCTACATACCCTGTAAGAACAACTTAGAACTGAATCTGTGAGTTGATCTCTCTCTAGCTGGGCTTCTCCCTTCTTTTCTTCAAATACAACAAACCATACTCTAGGGCTTCACCATGTACATAGCAGAGGCGAGAGGGTGGCATGATTCTCTAAGAGGAGAGAGGATGGCGTGATTCTCTAAGAGGAGAGAAAATTTGATGTGAAAGAGAGAATATTCTGGCATGGAGAGAAAAAACTTGGGGTGTGAGAGACGAATCTTTTTATGTGAGAGAAAAAATCTCGTAATGAGAGAGGGGCCTGAAATCTTGTTTAAATAGAAACAAGATCTATTTCTTATTTTGAATAGGTAACCAATCTAAGTATCCTTATTTAATTTTCAGCTTGATTTTTAGGATAATTAAGAAATCTGTGGGGTGAGAGAGATTTAGTCGAGAGCAATTCATCCCACAAATAAACCATCATGATTTTAGGTGGAAGGATAATAATATTATCCCTTTAGATTTTGACCCTAGTCCAACTCTTTTTTAAATTTAAAAATATAACCAATCTTATCATTATCTAGATCTCCCATAATCTAAGATAATAGAATAAGAAATCAAATCTTATTTAAAATTTAAAGATTTCCTATCTTATCTGTAACTAATTTTAAAATCAAATTTGAAACAAGAAAAGTGGGGTTTAAAATCAACACAAACAGCCGCTCAAATGCCCTCCCACAAGGATTTGAGATCATCTATACAAGAGATCTCAAGAACATGAGTCTCACAACTCAAAATAAAGGGGTTGACATGGTCAAGTTGTCCAACAATTGATTTTGAAATCATCAAATCATCCCAACCAGATCTAGAGTTTCTAACCTAACATCAAAAGTAGAATCCAACGGCATAATCAAGGTTTTACATTCAGTACCTGTTTTTTGGAATACGGGTTTCTAACCGTACGGCTGATGAAGACACTTGCACGATCACATCACATCATTAGGATGTAAAACACCTATGTTGAAGTCTCATTCTCTTATAACAGGTTAAAAAATGTCGAAACAGAGAAAAAGAAGAGGAAAAGGAAGGAGAAAGTCTAGAGAGAGCACAGATTTACTGATAGAAGAGTTCGAGAGAGGAAGTGAGAAAGTGTGGCATTGAGGAGAGAAGCATGAAGGGGCTGTCACATTAGGGTTACCTCATCCATATGCCCCTCCTATTCTTATTTAGAATTGATCAATTATAAAAAGTACAAAACGTGCTCCCTATGTATGGCAAAAGGACGAATAAGTCCTCGAGGGAAATACAAAAAAGATATGACAATAGGCTTTGACATCTACAACACCCATCAGACCAATTTGGTGATGCATCCAGGAACTATTGTTAGCACATATCCAGCCCAAGGTGCGGATTCCGCTCCTCCTAACCAAGGCTTAGTCACATCCAATGTGAGAGTGATAGAGCGCTCTTGGCCCCAACCATAGAGTCCGATCAAAACAGATGCTCATGTCAAAACCACCCTAAACAATATATTGCCTGCTCTCATGGCATGTTTTATCCATGGAGCCAACACTCGCACTCAAATTGGGAGTTTTATTTTGATTATATAAACAATACAGAATACATGGGATAAACTAGCTGTGAATTGAAAACCAAGTGGTAAAGCCTTTAATGGACACAAATCCAAACGAAGGCTAATCCTACCTGATGTTTAATTTGTAATTCCATAGAGGTGTAAGATATGTTACCTTCCAAAAAGGAAAAGGGAATGAGCAACTGTGTGTGGTAATTGGTACCTGGACACTTGAAAAGATAGACAACTAAGATGAAAACCTCAAACACTAAAATGCTTGCAAGTGAAACCATAAGCATGTAGCATCTAAAAAACTGAAGTGTAATTTATATGGATCATCACATCTAATGGAATGATCGATGTCTTTCCCAAAGAAACCAAACAGACCTTTGAAGGAATTGTTTCAAAGCAATCAAACAGATTTTTTTTAACCAAACATAGCTGGAAGCCCTCTCTATGATAGTTATTCCTAGATATATGACAACTAATTGCTTCACGTCTTTAAGAAATCTGCAGTATATGGAAAAACTTGCCGCATAAATAAATATACTAGGAACTATTTGAGGACTTACCAAGATCATCCCCATCAACATAGCCGTAAAACCAACCATAACCACTCTATCACTTTTCTTGAACCATGTCCAGATTCCGGCACATGTTCCAGTAATAAGTCCACCCAAAGTTGTTCCCATCAAGAGAACTGCACCAGAACAATCATAAGCAATAAGGGCTTCAATGCCAGTTGACTGAAATAGCTCCCACGCATCCCTTGCTGAATGGTTAAAGCTCTTCCCAGAAACTGCTATCTGCAAAGATAAAATTCATAAGTCCATAGGTGTCATTCATATTTTGAGTCTTTAGAAGCCAAGCCAACACACAGTCGGATCTTAGAAAATATTCACATATATTGGGAAGAGATATTCCACATAATTGACATGTCATGAGATGGGCCAGAAGTATCTTTTCTGAGTCAACATATAATGCTCACCACATGAATCTCCATGTCTTGTACTATCCCACTCAAGTGCTTCCAATTAACAAAGAAGGCCATTAACCAAATACAAGTAGACATTAGCAAAATTTACAATCTTGGAGTAACACTCATCTACAGTTTAAAATTTTAATTGTCCGGATATCCAGATCATGGTCCTATGACATAATAATAGATGGCTCTTGGTCAATGGGATTTATATATAATTTTTTTAATATCTTTCAAATGAGATGTTCGATAATTGTGAAATCAATGTCAAACTAATTGCCTTGCAGCAAGGATGAAAATATCTAAGGCTTAGGAAAATTGTATTTCATAAGTCATGTGCCAACTGCGGAAAATTTTCACCCACAAACGTAGATCTATACTGGTAGGGATCTTTTTTTTCTGTTTTCTTCCGTTTTTAGTGTTCTCCTAATTGCACGAGAAGTCAGATGTAATGGTAGTCAAGAATTGTATATATATAATGCACCAATTATAATGAAGAGGCTTGTTTGTTGAATAGCAACTAACTTTGGCTGTGTTACACACTAACCTTGTCATGTGAATTTCATTTACCACAATAGCAATGATGGCAACACGAAATTGAGCACAACATACTTTATAGGCTGTTTACCTGTGTCAAGAATGCAAAGTACTCCAGCTGTTCCATCTTGTGAAGTTTACAACTCAAAAATTCATGTACGACCATCATGTGTATACTTTGTCTTTGTCTGCCCCTACATGTCTAGTCTTTTGCTGCATTTGAACTCCAAAATTTTGAAAATCAACAAAAAACAAGTTCCATTGGATGGATAGAATGGTATGAAGTTACAATTTGCTTAAATCAAAGCTTAAAACCTGGAGGAAAAAATCCTTTGGGGCTATGGATGTAAAGAAATCGGCTTTACTTGAAGAGATTGCTGAGCTAGATCATTTAGAGGAGCACAGAAACTTATCCACTATTGAACTGAAGGGTCATAATTGTTGGTGTAGATACTTGTCCTAGGTACAACTCTTTTAAAATTTCACAAAGAGAAAAATATACACCTCAATTATATACACTTTCTTCAAAAGGACCGCCAACTTTGATTGATACAACAAATCTTACAACTCCAAAGCAGTAGGAAAAGAGGATCACAAACTCCTTATAATATGCCCATAATCATTTCCATTCATTTGGACACCATGAGATTGCATATGTACAAGATAATGTACACTAATGTAAAATTCAGCCATTCTTAGAATTACATCAAACACTTTTACATACACCAATGGCTTAAATGCAATCTCAATTATTACAGACACTTTCACAAATGTGTACATAGAAGACATAAGCCATGGCAAGACAAAACTCATGCAATTTCCCAGCAATTACCTCCTCGGGATTTACAACAACCCCTACTGAAGTTCCATTACAACAACACGAGGATCCAAGCTCCATCACACTTAATATTTGGAAAGCATAAAATAAACTTCAAATGCACAATCTAAGATCAATTTAGGGACCGATTTGATGCAGAAGATTGAGAGAAAAAATGATGCTAGTGTGCGGTACAAAATTTGTGCCTATTTTAGTCTGAAATGATGGAGCATAGTAATTATGAGAGCATAGTGAGGACATATAAAAATGAAGTAAAGAACACAATGAAAGTGACAATACCTTCCTGTAAATGCACTTTGCGGCAGGTTACAGCAATGTTTGGAGGACCAGATGATGTCTCAAGGCTATGGAGCCTGATGGAGCATGGAAGCAAGGTGGGCTAAGTGCACAAGGCCATGGTGCAGACCATGGGCTCTTCTCTCACACATGGATAAACCTCTCTTCCAGTCTCTCTCTAGCTCTCTAGGCTATGGCGTTCCATTCTCTCTCTCTCAATTGACATAGTAACAATGTCATTTAGAGCCCTTGAAATAGGAAATCTATGGGGTGAGAGAGGCTTGATCCTAGCCATCCAATCCCTTGCTAGCTATCATAAGTCAAGGGTCTGGATTTAACACCATTATCCCTTGGCTTAAATTCAAACCCAAATTTATCTCCAATATTCAATTCAAAATTCCTACAAATGAGCATAGTCACATTCAAGGTTAATTCATGTTAATCAAATTCAAATTTTGGATCAAAGACTTAATTATTGTTCATCATCATAATTCGATTTCATAAGAGAGAACTTAAATGCCATTTAGAGCCCTTGAAATAGGAAATCTATGGGGTGAGAGAGGCTTGATCCTAGCCATCCAATCCCTTGCTGGCTATCATAAGTCAAGGGTCCAGATTTAACACCATTATCCCTTGGCTAAAATTCAAACCCAAATTTAAGTCCAATATTCAATTCAAAATTCCTACAAATGAGCATAGTCATATTCAAGGTTAAATTCATTTTAATCAAATTCAAATTTTGGATCAAAGACTTAATTGTTCTTCATCATAATTAGATTTCGTAAGAGAGAACTTTGAGAGAGGGGCGTGCTCCTAAGTATGAAATAAAGTTGCGCACGGTTTATATAAGGTGTCAACCTCAAAAAATTAAAGTAACATGCACCTCTAAATCTTGCTAAAATATGCATTTCCAGAATCAGGAATCGTTACAATGACCTAAAATCTATATTCACCCCCAATTATGAAATTTAAAGCCCCAAAAATAGCGTAGATTCATAAACACTTATTTTTTAAAAAAATAGACAGTCTAGATAATATGTTACAAGATGCATTATTTTTACGCCTTGAAACCTTTTTTTTTATTTTTTATATCATATACATTGAGTTTGACTTGATCAATAGTAGGGTTTTTGAACACAGGAACAACCTTTTTAAGTATATTTTAGAGGTGTACCACTTCTATAGTATAAGGTTGACACCTTATATAAACCTTTTGAATAAAGTTTTCTATCTCTAAGTTTCAAATTTAAAACTAAGCTCTTTCTCTCACTAGCACATGGGATTTAAATGGAATCAAGAAAGCATGCCAAGTAGCATGGAAATGGTCACTTTCATTGCCCAAAAGCCTAAAGGTTTAGATTGAGATCTCAAACCCAATGCCCCTTGTGGAAGCCCCCTATCTGCACCCTCTTAGACTTGCCACATTGTTTTGATCTCATGTGTATTTTGTGTATTTTCTTGTTTCTTGCCTTTGGATATATGTATTTGTACAAAGGTCTTATGTAAAACTGCTACCCTAATGTAATATCACTACACTATATATATAGTCTAATCTTCCTAGCGTGTAGGTATGCTTAGAGGAGTTCAAGCCAAGCCCTAAGCATAATTCTCTATTCTCTCTCTCATTTCCTCTCGTTTGTCTTTCAGCTGTGAAGTTTCACAAACAAACGCAAGTTAACATGGTATCAAAGCAGGTTTGGTGAGGAGAATAGATCCATCCATTACTGAAATACATCTTGAGTCTATCGTTCAGATTCGTTTTCTATACCAATCCAAGTTCCTTCGCTTTTCCCCCCTTGATCCTTTTCTCACTCTTGAACATCTTTGCGCAAACTAGTTTTCTTTCTCTTCGCAAATTGAGTCCCTTCTTTCTCTCTCTAGATCATTTTCTACACTCTTTCTTAATCTCTCTACTTTTTTGTTTCTCTCTCTAGATCTGGTTTTATTCACACTATTCCATCATCTCCCTAGATCTGGTTTTATTCTCTCTACATCTTTTCGTTTCTCCACACTATTCCACTGTCATCTCTCCCATCATCTCTCCTTGTTTTCCTTTTCCAGATTTCGTGAGATTGTATGTGCTCATTCCCCTTTACTATGGGATAGTAAATGCTTTCCAATTCCCCAAGTCAATCAAATTCGTTTTCATTCCCGAATCCTCAATATGTCTCCGTCTAACTTAAATCTGATAATTTTATTGTCCGGAAAAGGACTGTTGCTCCCTTCATCAGAGGCCAACATCTCTATGGTCATTTGGATGGATATACTAAGCCACTACCAGAATATGTTACTCAAGAAAACACAAACTTAGATGGAAGAGAGAGACCACTTTGGTGGTCAACCCAGCCTTTGAAGATTGACTTGTTAAAGGCCAAAATGGTATTGGTTGAATAAATTCAACCTTGTCTGAAGAAATTTTGGCTCAATTGGTGAATTTACCTACTGTGTACTATCTTTGCAGATCCCTCAACGAGTTCTATTCTCATGATCAGAGGCTCATGCTATGAATTAAAATCTGAACTTCAAGATTGTAAGAAGCGGAAGATGTTAGTGTCGGAATTTTATAACAAGATAGTATGAATATGTGAAAGCTCGCCAATGTTCGAAAACTCAGCCGCCTAGGCAGCCGCATAATCAGATGAGCGGCCAAAACACCTAGGCAGCATCTAGGCAGGTAACCTATGTGGCTTTCATCTAGGTGCCTTACCTGTCTAGGCGGTTTAATGAAGGCAGCAGCCAAGGCGCCACCTCAATGCAATGTGCCGAGGGCAGAATAAAGGCAATAGTTTGTTGGTGTTTTGGAGCTTCTAGTAGTTGATTTAGAGGACTTTTGGAACCCAATAGACAAGGTTTGGGCTGACATCGTTTTGATTTTGATATTTTAAAAGCATTATCATATTTAAATAAGGGTTTTGATTTGTTTATGCAATAATGTATTATGTTGTGAATCATTTGTTTTTTCTTTTTCTTTTTTTTTATTTTTATGATATATTTACATGTTTGTAGTTGAAAGATTGAATTTTTTTTGTTATTAATTGAATTTTTCCTCATTTGGACAATGAAATAGGGCCTATATCGAATTCTTTTATGAATAGTTGATTCCTTATTTGTACAACATGTCATGTTTTGATATTCAATTATTTTTTTTTTACTTTTTTAGATAAATCAATAAGGGAAAGGTTTCTATACTTCCCCTACAGCATAGAAGATCTATGCTTCCCCAATCATCCAGCCGTCTAGTTTTGATCAAGAGAGCCAATCACCTTTTGATCTTAGATCCGACGTCTCAAAGTATTTTATTTTTAGTTTTTTTATACAAATTGTATGAATATGAAATTTGGTAGGTGTCATCTTCTCATTGGGGCGCACCTATAAAAAATATTAAAAATATTGTTTTGATAAATATAATGACCAAAATACCCCTTGAAACTTTCAGGGGTGTTTTGGTCATTTTATTTTATTAGAAATATTTTTTTTTTATATTTTTCGCTAGTGCGAGTTTAATAGAGGATTGGATGTCCAAAATTTGGTGTCAAAATATTTATAGAAAAAAATTAAAAATAAAATAGCATAGAGACGTGACATTGTGATTGGGGCAATCTTAGGCCTCCATTTAGAATGGAGGGTTGGATAAGGGGAAGTATATAAGTTTGATGTCGTAGAAGAAGCACAGAAAGCTTGCCCATAAATAATTATATTATATCCTAATTCTTATGTGAAGCTATATATGATTATTTTTTTCAGATTGGTTTGCAATGAACCATGACCCAACGAGGACATGGAAATCCTCACTAGGATAGGACATGTGGGCAATGAGGGCCCCAAGTCCCACACCCATGTGGGACCGCAACATGTGGATCTAGGACCTTGGCTCCCTCTCCCACATTGCCTTAGAGATTTTTGGAAATTGCAAAAACATCCTTTCAGGTTTTTCATTGCTGAAAATGATTTTAAAAATTGCAAAAAATTCTAAAATTCATAGAATCATCTCTAATATTGAAAAGAAAAATTCTAATAGTGAATTGATACCCATGGCTCAAGAAAAGTGACTATCAGGGCACTCTACCCAACCCAGTAACCATGGTCCATGACCATCTTTTCAAACCAACCTAACGAGAGCAATGATGCACAGTCTCCTGTAGGAGCTCATGATTAGCTCATCAAATCTGACCAATAAATAATGGAACCATGGTATTGGAATGTAGATTATTGGTTGTAAGTCACACACACATATCATTATAGTTGAAGGGGGGCATTCTCTATGCACATGTACACGTACCTTTTTGTAGGATTGCATCCCAGTATGTGGTTGTCACATATAGATGTCGTGTGAAAGTTTGTTGTGGATTTGGCCATCACACTTACAGGCCTATATCTGCACAAAGGAGATCACGAAGCTCTCCTAGCCTATAAATTTCCCATGGGTATCTCTCGGACCTCAACAAGGGATAACACTCTAAAAACCCTCTACAGTAGTTCCATATGACCAAAAGAGGGTTTTAGACATGTCCTAGACCATAGATCGCCTAACATTGGGTCAATTAACCAATACACACTCTCACTGAATTATATAACCAAGTACAATTCATTATTTTACATGCTCTCATGGGCTTTAAAGGTTACAGACCCCAACATAAATTAGAAGTGTTTACTATGAGAGAATCCTAATTATATGGGATTATGGAAGGTCTAATTCTAGTTTCAATAGATGCAGATATGGGTCAAGGATCTGAGGGATAATGGTTCAAGGATTCCTCTTTGATCATGATGGCTAATCTAAAGAATGGATGACTCAAATTTAATCATTTCTTCCTCTCACATATTACGTAGGATTCCCTAGTCAAATTCGAGTCTTATTAGAAGATGGTATACCCACCATATGCTTTTCTGGACTCTCTCTCTCCTCTATCCTCTACTCCCCACCTCTCTCAATCTTTCTCTCTCTAGCTTCCTCTCTCTCTCTCTAAGGTTAGGCACTCCCCTAGTAAGGTACGACCATAGAGGTTTCACACCACCCTGGCTAGCCTGAGAGGAGAGTACTCCTAGCCCAGTTAGGTCTTGTGGTTGGAGGTGGTGCCACATTGTGGCATGCCCTAGTTTTGGGTTGAAAGGATACCTATTGTTTTCAGTTTCATGCTCAAGCCACAATTCTGTGAAAGGGTATCACCATAAGTGCTTCCTAGATTAGGAGGACTCAAGAAGGGCCAAGGACCAGTGTGCCATCTGCCTGGTAATCGGGTGTGGGGTGTCCCATGTCCTATGGGGGTGATCCTAAGCAAAGCTCAGACCAATTTGTTCTCAATTCCTATTTGTGTTAGGATTCCTATTTGAATTATGATTCCTATTCAGACTGGGATTCCTACATGAATTAGAAATCCTATGTGTATTGGAATTTGCATTGTAACTGAGATCAGTTCATGAATAAAAGTTTTATATATATTCTTCTTGAGGCAGTAAGAGTTAAAGATCCATAGCATGTAGTAGGTTTTATCTTATGCATCCACTCTGTAATTTTGGCATTTTAAGTAGAATTACCAGTTATTAATAATGGAAAAAGAGAAAAGTTTTGAATTTACACCCCTGGAATCCTACGTAGCCACTCCTTTTCAGCTATGACACATGGAACTGGTAGGATAATTTGTGACACATTAACCTTGAAGCTAAGATGTGTTTGTACCTTAATTATTTTGATTGATGTTGCATATATAACAGTAACGATGAAGGGACCAATAGAGGGTAAAATAGTTGACATATTTGTGGGAAGAAGTTAAACATAGAGATGCTCATGTGTACAAGGGTTACTGCAAGTGGAGAGGGGTGAGACCTAGCTGGTGGGTGGGCTGTGCATTGGGTTATCCCTCAAGGTGTAGACCTGCATGCCACTCATTATAAGTGGAAAAGTGTATATGGCGAATTTTACAAGTATATATGCTGCAACTCCTCATCTCCCAGTTGCATGGAGAGATATTACCAACCCAGCGAGAAAGAGGGAAAACTACCAAGAGTACAAACTCCACTCCCTGAAAATATAGTGCAGACACAAAAGACATCATGCTATACTGAGGTCAAGAGAATCATCAAATCTGGGAATCCACAATCTTACATGAACGAAAGTACACTAGGCAAATGAATAAACAAAATAATTAGTTTATTTGTTTTAGTCCTTGAAGATTAATGATGAACTTGTACACATTATAGATTTAAAAACATTAAAGCAAAATTATGTCATGAAACAATCGGCATTGCATAAATCTTCATGCTGCTTTATTTCAAATAGGAACAAGGTTAGAGGCATGATTAATGCCAGAGAGGAGATAGTTAAAGGCTACATTGAAATTTATGCAAGAGCAGGAGCCCCATAAGTTGCCATCAATGTTCTTGGAGATCTTCATAGGTTTGCATATCAGTAAGGGGTGATCCCTCAACAAAGTTTGATGGCTCAAATGAGAATTCCCCTGCCCTGAGCAGCTTGATGTCATGTTTGCATAAACATCATGTATGTTTCAAACAATTTATGTAATTCGTCATTATTGGGAACGTTAAGATGCGAGTTAAGTAGCAAGTATTTAACAAAAATAGGGTTACACAGTAGGGTAAATAGTTCTTGAACATTAAGCAATCTTGATGTAAATGTGACTGTGCTCCAAAAAAATTGTGAAATGAAAGATGAAAATTGAAACTCTTCAATTTTATTCATAGTAAATCTTAACCTCTCCAGAAACAAAGGAAAGAATGTAGATATGTAGTGTGCACTACCTGAACATATGCATATTTGTTGAAGAAGCGAACAAGTGTCTCAACAAGATTAAATAAGAAGTCTACACAGCAGAGCAAACACTCATTGTTGCCAATTTTCGATCGAAACCCACGGATCTATAGAAAATGCCAAAATGTGTGAATTGCCAATATCAAGAGTCAAGACCAATAATAGATAACTAAATAGAGCTAATAAATATAATTATGGCTTTAAAATACCTCCCATCTCAATGTTCGGATGGCAGCAGTGAAAAGAGATCCATAGCAGATGCTACCCAGAGATGTAGTCAAAGCATGTTGCAGAGTCCTTAGCAATGGCTTTGGTGGCATTGATGATGATCCTTGACCACCGTTTAAGAGAACTAGAACAACCATACCAGATACTACCACATGGACAGTGTTACAAAGAACAGCACCTGTCCAAAACAAACTGATTGAGAGTACCTGTATGTGAAATATAGAAACTTGTGAGTAAATTGGTGGGTATGCTACAATACAATACTACGAATGCAATTGTTGGAATCTTAAATCAATGGAAGAAATTAGAAAACTTGCCAGCTCACCCCAAGAAGCCACCAGCAGCCACCATCACCTATGCTTGAAGCAACCACACCAGATACTCCAAAAGACCAAATTGCGAACCACACGAGCATTAATCCCATAAATGCATAGGTAACCCTCATAACCTCAGGAACGTTCCAAACCATCTTGACGCCTTTTTGCAAAACCAACATTGTGAACGGAAACCTGTTTTTGATAAATTAGGTGTAAAACAAAAATTTTTCTAAGCACCAACCATTGCCACCCACTTTTTTCGATATTGCCACCAAAAACATGGATTAGTTCCAACCAGTGTTTAAAAAACCGCCGAGTCGAACTGGACTCGCCCGGTTCGACTCGGGAATCGACAGTAGCGTCTCGAATCACACGAAAAACCGAGAATCGCCCGGTTCTAGAGAGAACCGGGCGAGTCTGTACAGTGACTCGCCAATTCACTGTACGGACTCAGTGAGTCCCGTGAAGAACACGGGCTGCACAGTGTTCTTCACGGGATTCTTCAAAATTTGACATTTTTTGATCATTTTTCTTGTTTTTTTTGGCATGTGATCTAATATGCGAGCTTTAAACAACTTTATTCAGATTTTTCACGGATTAAATGGTTGAGAAATTTTGTGTTTTTGGATCACGAAAGTTGCATTTTTAGGGTTTCCGCCTTTCCTTGTGTTTCATGCCAAATAGGGCATGAATCTGTCAAAATTTGTAGGCATTTTGATCATAAAGTTATTCATCAAAACCTTCTGTTACGAATTTGAGATAATCGTTGAGAAAAACAGAGTTATTTGGCGATTGAAGGCTCGGGTTCACAAAACCAGGTAAGAAGTTTGGGTTTTTTTTTTTCCGCCATATGATTAATTTCACTGCATATTTTGAAGATAATGAGTTCAATTTGTAGGGTTTTTAATCTTTATTGTGTCTATTATGATTTACCATATTCAATTTTATGTAATTTGGTCAATTACAGCATGAATTTTTAGATGAACACAGTGATGTCTGTGGAAAAAAATTTCTGCTGTTTTTTTTTTTTTTTCCGCCTTTCGATTTTTTGTTCATGATATATTACAAATAATGTGTTAGATTTCTAGCGTTTTTAATCGTTATAGTGTTGTTTGTAATTAAATGTATTCAATTTGATCTGATTTATTCAATTTGAGCTTCATTTTTTAGATTCAATGACTGTTGTCTGTGAAGAAAAGAACTGCGTTTTCTTTTTTTGCTCAATTTAATCGATTTGATTTGATTTATTGATGATAATGTGTTCAAAATTTAGGGTTTTGATTCCTTATATTGTTGTTTATCAGAAAATGTACTCAATTGGATGTAATTTATTCACTTAGAGGTGGATTTTTTAGTTAAAATGCCTTATGTAAGATGGCTCTGTGAAGAACAGAGTTTTTTTTTTTTTTTTTCTAACCCATGATAGAATTTTTTGTAATCCATGATCGAATTTTTTGTAATCCATGATCGAAATGTTTGTCTTTTTTTTTGTAATCCATGATCGAATTTTTTGTTTTTTGTTCTTTTTGTAACCCATGATAGAGTTTTTTGTAATCCATGATCGAATTTTTTGTAATCCATGATCGAATTGTTTTTTTCTTTTATTGTAATCCATGATCGAATTTTTTATTTTTTTGTTTTTTTGTAATCCATGATCGAATTTTATGTAATCCATGATTGAATTTTTTGTAATCCATGATCGAATTTTATGTAATCCATGATCGAATTTTTTGTAATCAATGATCGAATTTTTTGTAGTCCATGATCGAATTTTTTGTAATCCATGATTGAATCTTTTGAAAATTTGTGATTTTTTTTTTTTAATCCATGATCAAATTTTTTTTTGTAATCTATGATCGAATTTCTTTAAAATTTGTGATTTTTTTTTTTTAATCCATGATCGAATTTTTTGAAAATTTGTGATTTTTTTTTTTTAATCCATGATCGATTTTTTTGAGAATTTGTGATTTTTTTTTGTTAATCCATGATCGATTTTTTTTTTGTAATCAATGATCAACTATTTTGAAAATTTGTGATTTTTTTTTTTAATCCATGAACGAATTTTTTGAAAATTTGTGATTTTTTTTTTTTAATCCATGATAAAATTTTTTTTTGTAATCTATGATCGAATTTTTTGAAAATTTGTGATTTTTTTATTTTAATCCATGATCGAATTTTTTGAAAATTTGTGATTTTTTTTCTTTTAATCCATGATCGATTTTTTTGAAAATTTGTGATTTTTTTTTTTTAATCCGTGATTGAATTTTTTTTTGTAATCAATGATCGAATTTTTTGAAAATTTGTGATTTTTTTTTTGTAATCCATGATCGAATTTTTTGAAAATTTGTGATTTTTTTTTTTAGTCCATGATCGAATTTTTTTTTGTAATCAATGATCGAATTTTTTGAAAATGTTTTAATTTTTTATTTTAGTCCATGATCGAATTTTTTTTTGTAATCCATGATCGAATTTTTTGAAAATTTGTTGTACTCTTTTTTTTATTTATTTTTTATCCATGATCGAATTTTTTGAAAAATGATGATTTTACGAAAAGATGTGAAAATCGTGATAAAGTTTTGATTATCATAATGTATTAAACCCAATTTTTTATTTTTATTGTTTGAGTTTGCTGTACTTTTTTTTTTTTTTCCATGATCTAATATTTTGAAAAATGATGATTTTCCGAAAAGATGTGAAATTCGTGACAAAGTTTTAATTATCATGAGGTATGAAACCATATTTAAAATTTTTATTGTTAAAGTTTTTGTTGAAAAAATTGTATGTTGATAGATTACTTATGCAAAAAAATGCATGTTATTATATTTTTAATGCAAAACTGTATTTTTTTAATCTGTTGTTAATGCATTTTTTAGTTGGAATGACTGATGTTAGGTGGCTCTGTGAAGAATTGTTTTTATTATAAATTTTTTAATGCAAAAAATGTATTTTCTTAATAATTGAGTTGTAGCCATGTTTGGAGCTTGCATTTTGTATTATATTATCCTGAATGTTTGTAATTGATATGTACGAAAATATTATTGTCAATAGAGGTATTTTGCAATAACAAATAACAACAAATATGACTACATGAACTACCCCAACTTATTATCACTATACATGGTGATTATTTTTCTTGTTGAACTGTCAGGCTAATTTTTAACTTTTTACATCTTAAAACAATTGAATCATGTCAAGATCTGCAGAAGACCCTGCATGGCAACATGGGGTCAGACTTGATCTCAACAAAAAAGACAATTATTTGTAATTACTGTCAAAGAGTGATAAGTAGTGGGGTACATAGGTTCAAGCAACACTTGGCAGGGGTTTCTGCATGCACTAGTGTCCCTAGTAATGTAAAAAAACAGATGGCGGCAATTCTTAATGCTAACAAAGGTAAAAAAATTGTTAAGCATACGATGAATGAGAAGATAGCTAGTTTATATACGCCATCAAGCAGGAATGATACAGAAGAGCAATATAATAATGATCTACAAGAGCAATATACTAATGACCTGAACATGGCCACAAGATTGAGTTTACATGAACAATATCAGAGGGAACGTGGGTTTAGAATGCCCGATGGGTCTAGCTCAGACATGCATGGTGGGCCTAGCTCAGACATGCATGGCGGGCCAAGCTCAAGCATGTATGGCGGGGCCAACTCAAATATGTATGGAGGGGTTGGTGGCAATATGTATCAAGGAGAATCAAATGTTGAAGAAATTGTTTCTAGGTTACCTAGGAGTGCCAGTATTGCAGGTCATGGTCGTAAAGACCCATTTCTCTCAAAGCCTAAGTCACAACAAATGACCCTAAAAGACATGGATAAAAGTTCAAGAAACATGTTGGGGAGATATGTTGGTAAATGGTTCTATGATAAAGTGATTCCCTTTGACGCAGCCAATAGCCCATATTTTTCACCTATAGTCAGTACAATCCAAAGAGTCGGGCCTGGGGTAAAACCCCCGACGGCATATGAGCTCAGTGGGCCAATATTAAATGAAGAGGTGGAGAAAGTTACAAAGTGGATTGAAGAATATAAACAGAGTTGGCCAAGGACAGGCATTACTCTCATGAGTGATGGTTGGTTGAATAAAGTTAGCAAAAGTTTTTAAACTTCTTGGCCTATTCCCCAAAAAGATACAGCTTTTTTGTTTAGCAAAGAAGTATCAAGGACGAAGAAGGATACAAACTTCTACGTACGACTATATGATCAGATAGTGGAAGAGGTGGGAGATAAGCATGTAGTCCAGTTTATTACGGACAATGCGCGTGCACGTGTTTCTGCGGGCAGCAAGTTGATGGATAAGAGGAAGCATCTAGTATGGACCCCGTGTGCTGCACACAACATCGATCTTATGTTAGAGGAGATCGGTGAGATCAAAATTGTGAAGGAGACTCTAGAGGAAGCAAGGTTGGTGTCGAGATTTATATACAACC
The DNA here is from genome assembly GCF_054954075.1 of Amborella trichopoda. Lineage (NCBI taxonomy): Eukaryota > Viridiplantae > Streptophyta > Magnoliopsida > Amborellales > Amborellaceae > Amborella > Amborella trichopoda. The sequence continues at coordinate 26,770,037 of NC_142339.1, forward strand.
ACTCTAAAATTTTATTTCTGTTTAGAGAACACTCTAAGAAAAAAGAGATAATCAGGCCTGCCATAACCCGTTTTGCAACCGATTACTTAGCTGTGGACTCCATTCGAGAATCTGAAGGTGCATTAAAGAGATTGTTTACCTGTGAAGAGTGGTTAAATGACCGCCTCTCGAAATCCAATACCGGTATAAAAGTGGACAACATAGTCTCAAATAGGCAGTTCTGGTCTCGATGTTCTAGTGTTGTAGAGGCCACTGCCCCTTTGGTCACGGTATTAAGAATGGTGGATGCTGACAAGAAAGCTACCATGGGTATCCTTTATGAAGGTATTGAGAGGGCGAAATCAGCTATTAGGGAGAAGTGTAGTTTTGCTAGCAAAGTGATCGAGATTATAGAAAGGAGGTGGAACACCAAATTTAGACGTCCAATTCATTATGCTGGTAAATATATATTTATATCATTACAATGTTTCATTTTAAATCATTTTTTTATGAAATTGTAAATGACATTTTTCTATTTATATATTTTGTAGGTTATTACTTCAACCCAAAATTTTTCTATTTGACACCTGAATATCCCTACAAGATTATGGAAGGGGTCAGATACATTATTGCAAGGTTGGAGAGAAGCCATCGAAACCAAATAGCAGCAATACAAGAGGTATTATATAATGTTTAGGTAAGAACTTCATTGAGTTGTTATATTTGTGAGGAATAATGTACTAAAACGTAATATATTTGTTTTAGCTTGCTATGTATAGGGATGCTATAGGATCCTTCGGAATTAGACTTGCCAGGAATTCTCGAACTATGATTGATCCAGTTATCCCCTCGCTAATATTTTGTTCATTTATATATTTAATCTTATGAATTGTTCTTGCCCTAACAGTGTTTTTTGCATTTTAATCCAGCTGAATGGTGGGAGATATATAGTACTGATGCACCTCACCTAAAGAGGATAGCAATCAAGGTGCTCTCCCAGACATGTTCTGCTACTGGCTGTAAGCACAACTGGAGTACGTTCTAATGGTTGCACACTACTAGGAGGAATCGACTTGCTTCTGAGAAGCTTCATAAACTAGTGTACGTTCATTATAATTTAAACCTCCGAGAGCGACAAATAAGAAGGAAGCTTGAAGACTATGGGTCGATAGACTTAGACACAATATTTATCACAAACACAGCAGACCAATGGGTAGTAGAAGAGGAAGAGTCAGTGTTGCACAAGAGAGCATTCCTTGAGGCTATCGGTGAGGAAGATCTTGAAGAAGGTGATGAGCAGCATGAAAGAGGAAGCAGCCAGCCAACATATCCACAATTCATCAGTGATGTCGGTGATATTGCACCTAATGAGGGAGAGTGGGAAGGGGATCTAAGAGAAAATGAAAGAGACGATGATTCTGAGGCCACCCTATCCCAGCCATATTATTCACATATCGAGTCCCAACAGCAACAATGTAGGGATGAGCACGACAATGTAGGTGAGCATGAAGATGGACAAGCTTCGGGGATTTTGGATTGAGAACACAACAAAACACTAACACTCAGGGATTTGGGTGTAGTCAGACGCCTGCTAATATTGATGATTCGTTTAATTTTTTCGGATTTTTTTGAAGCTTTATTCTGACCGATTCACCTGATTTGCCGATCCGGATCGATTTTTGAGGTGCCCGATCCGGGTCACCGATCCGCTTTTTAAACCATTGGTTCCAACAAATTGCTTTATTTATATAGCAGCTCACCTCTAAGCATGTATTTATAAATGTTTCAGATGGCAATAGGAAAAACAGAAGGAAGATAAGAGGCAATGCATCTAGAGAAACAACTTGCATGCCCATGCCAAACTCAACTATATACATATGGCCAATTGACGATCGTAATGGAGTTATAAAAAGATTCAACTGTCCAATCAAAAAATAAATATTAATAAAAACATTAAATGTATTCTACGACTCATACTACGACTCTCACTAATAGTCATCTAAAAGATTTCAAAATGAGCTAGAAATTTATATATTAGATAATATAAACATTCCTATGAATTCTACTCCCAACCGAGATACACAATCCAATAAAACCCCGCCAGACATTTCTGAATTTCCCCAAACCAGAAACTACTCATTAAGGATAAATCCAAGTTCAGCAGAATACTTGTTTTCATTTAGGTCTTCGGTTAATGGTAAAAAACTTAGGAGTCGAACATGGGACATTCCAAAAATCTACCTGGCTCAAGAATTCCCAGTTTGCAAGCTTCAAATCAAATTCCAAATCACCAAATCAGGATAAAATTAATGTCAGTCCCCAAGTCCTAGCTCGTTGCAGGGATTCTGCCCAGTCAAATCTTGAGACCGACATCATAATCCTAACGAACGTATATCAAAGAAAAATTGTATTCCCAAGATCCATAATTATAATTCAAGATAAATTCCGAACCCTGCCTCACCTCCCAATTCTCCCAAGAGTCATTGAGATAAAGTAACCTCAGTTTGGACAATTTTTTGCAGATTCATAGCAGATTTAATAAAATTGCAGACTTCAGTTATTTCTCTGAGAATCCATTGTTTGTGAGAAACTAGGGAAAACTTTGCAGTAGGCTTAAACAAAAGAACATCTTCAGCCAGCATAAGATGTTAATGCCCTGTATGTTTTAATTCAGTACCTATAAACACTAGAGTCCCAGAGTCGTCTAAAACAGTCTTCCAGCCTGCTTTAAGTACATAGAGCAGCTAATCAAGGAGCCCGCGCACCATGACCTGTCACGTACCTCTCTAAACCACATAAAGCTCAATACTCCAACCAAAATTGGGAATACTATAGGATCATGAGTACTCGAAAATAACTGAGGTCCATAAAACAACCAAGAGCTAATGGGCCTTAATACAAAACTCACAGGGGATAAGTCTCATGTAGACAATTCTATAGTTATACGCACTACTGTCATGTGTAATCCCAAGCAGCACTTCTCGAGACAAAATGGATGTAATATATGCAACAGTGCTGGATCGTACTATAACCACGTGCTTTATGCAGGCTTTTCACTAGATACCATCTTGTCAAACCCCATTCTCAACTCTTTCTCTCTATGAGTTTGTTTAATTGGCATGGGATCAGATCCATCCAAGTGACCCAAAAGAAACACAAGATTTGGCACTTTCATGTAAGGAAATTTGTTGGTGTTAATTATTCAGAAACAAGTTCTGGAAGAAATGAAGACTTAGAGGAAGAGCCCTAGAATGGCACAAATATTTTAAAAAATATATGTAATTTCAAGCCCCCTTTTCTGAGTAATGAGTTTCATAGATCTTTTATGAAGACTAATTTTGAAGAGGTAATGGATCTTTTTTCTTATATGAGAGATCGACAAAAGAGAAGAGAGAGATTACGTATAGAATAAGTAAATGAAAAATTTAATGTAGAGGAGAGGTGGACATACAAGTAAGGCAGGAGAGCTTCGTGGTCTCTTATATGTAGTTGCAGGCCTTTGAGCACGAGGGCTAAATCCTCAACAAACTACCGTACGGCATATACACATGGTAACCATAAACCGGGAAGCAACCCTGTAAACGGCCACATACATGTGCATAGACAGAGTCCCCCTTGCAATATAGTGATATGTAAGTGTCACTTACTCTTAAGGGGGGGGAACCTATAATCTACATTCCGGGACCGTAGTTCCACTGTTTGTTGGCCAACTTTGACAAGCCAATCATTAGCCCTTGAATGGGATTCTGGATCATGGGTTTCGTTGGGTTGTTTGAAGAAGATAGTCGAGGATCATTGTTACTAGGTTAAGTGGAGTGCCCTAACAGTTACTTTTCTTGATCCATTAGTACCAATCGACTTCCAGATATTTCGGCTACAAACTTAAGAAATGTTTCAATGAATTTTAGACATTTTTTCAGAAATTTTTTCAAATCATTTGCATTAGTAAAAAGCCATAAAGGGCATTCTAGATAATTCCTAGGTTGTGGAGGGGGCATTAGGGACACATGTGGGGCCTTGGATCCAACCCCACATGTCCACCATACCCACATTTGTGACACATGGAGCCCACAGGGGCCTACACATCACACCTAAAGTGGGACATCCCCCTTTCTCGCTCACCTTGAAATTATGTTGAAATAAATGAGTTTGGTTTTAATTAGAAAAGCTTCAGGAAATCTTTGAAAAGGATTTTGCATCCTTATTTTGTGGGAGCATAAGAATAATTAGATTTTTGAGAATATTCTTCTAATCTTTGACCAAATCTTTTGATTTTGACTTCCTACAATCTTGTAAGAGGTAAGGAATTCTAGAGGACCTGTTTTAGATTGCTCTTATCTTAGGTTGACTAAAAGTAGATAGGAGTCAAATATTCAAGGGATAAGGTCCCCAGATTCCACCCTAAATCATGATGGCTGATTTTTTGGATGGATAGCTCATATTTGTTTCTCTTTCACCTTTGCAGATTACCTAAAATCCTATTGGTCATGATAAGTCATAATTAGATAAGGCATCCCTATCCCCCCTTGGTGGCCCTATAGAGGGGGGCCCTCTCCCATTCTCTACACATCAAGCATCTAGCCTCTCTCTCTCTCTCTCTCTCTCTCTCTCTCTCTCTCGTCCATGCCACCCTACTCTCTCTATCTATCTCTCCTCTCTAGATTAGGGGTGGCCCGTACCACCCTAAATAGCTAGAGGTGGCACACCACCCATACGTCAATAAGAGGGGTACACCCAACCCTATTTTGACTAAGGGAGATGCCACTTGCAGTATGCCCTACAAAGGTTCAAGAGGGGTCTAAGAAACCCTAGTTTTGTTTTATGCTCAAAAGCCTAGACTTGAATGATATTGTCTAAAGGAAGTTTCTCAACTCAAAAACAGTGTTCCAAAAAAGTGTTGGGCAGCGCCTAGGCGGCTGGATGGTCTAGGTCACCGGGGGCCTAGGCGGCAGCTAGAACCTGTGCCTCCTAGGTTCAAAAGAGGGAAAGGGGTGTCTAGTAATCCTTGTTTAGGTCTAGAATTTGTATTAAAAATGCATTTTTATGCATTTTTATAATCCAAACAAAATACAAATAAAAAATACCCCTCCCGATAGGTAGTTTTGCACCTAGGCGGACACAATTTCATAGGCACCCGCCCAGGTATGCTGGGCGCCCGCCTAGGCTGAACGAGGACGATGTGATCTGGCCAAGTATGTATAGTTCAAAATTTTTCTTTCTTTCTTTTATAATACCGGCTAGAACACACTTACATATGTCTAAGAATTACAATTTTAACTTCAATAAATAACCAAAAACAAGAATAGGATTCTCTGCCACTTTTTAAAACTTCTTTTATTACACAAGCAAAATTACATAAATGGAAATTGAGAACAAGAAAGCACAAGATAGTAAAATATAAAAGTAGTTGCCAAAGGATTACCTCCAATGGACTTAGCATAGCCCACACTGGGTTTCGTACAACAATGGTGGGATCTTGGTCTATCACTGAATCTCACCAATGGGAAGCTTGGTTAAACCCTTTACACAAATATGAGAGAATAAGCATATGGGATAGGGCCTCCTTTTGCCTCATAAGCTTGGGGCATGCCCCTTTCTTTGATCTACTACGAGCATACCCCTTCTTTCTTACTCTAGAGAGGATGAGAGTAGAGAAAGGGTGGCGTGCCACCCTAGGAGGAAGAGAGAGAGAGAGAGAGATAAGAGATTAGGCGGTAGAGAATGGCCCCCACATAAAGAATATCTCTAATGTAATTGCTAGGGTTTTGGCATCTAGGGTTAGCCATCCTAATGGATATTCAATCTTGACCGTAGATCTTAGGTAACCTGCGAGGTAAGAGATCTTAGCCATTCATTCCTTAGATCAGCTATCATGATCAAAAGGAATGTGCTAGAACTGTATTCCTCAGTTTCCTTAACCTAATACCATAAAAATCCATTTTATGAATAAGTGTCATATCATTCCAATTTGTGTTATATGATTTTCAATCAATCTCAATCTTTTCTTTTTTAAAACAATTATCCATGTCGTTCTATGCCTTCTAGATGGCTTCCTCAACAAGCCATTTTATGAGAGAGAGATAGGGAGAATACAAGGGAATGGGGTGTGACACTCTAGTGGCCCCATGCCCCATTCAAATGGGCTTAATGTGGTGGGCCCCAATTAATTTTGGGCCCCCACAACCTTAAGTAAATTTCAAAATTAATAAAATGATTTTTAGAAATCCATAGGCATTTTATTTTTCTCTCTAAATCTATAAATTCCTGAAAAATCAATTTTAGTTATTCAAAATCATTTTTGATGAAATAAAATTTCCAAGCCTTTCTAAAAGTCCATATTAATATTCCAAAAATCATTTAACATAAAGTTAATCATTTTAAAATTATTTTAATGGGAATTAGATCCAACTATGTTAAGGAAATGTGAATATACTGAGCCACCCCATCTCTCTACTAGTGACCATGTGCCACACTCACTTTCTCAAACTGACCTAACAGTTCTCATGACCCACAACCCATCGCAGGAGTTCATGATTGGACTATCAAAGTCAACCAATTAGTAATGAGAACATAGTCCTAGTCTATGGATTACAGATTCCCTGCTAGGGGACAAGCCTAAGTTATACAAACTTGTGCACACTTATCCCAACTGGTACATGGGGGCTATCTCTTGCACATGTACATATCACACCCTCAATGGTGTCTGCTTCCCAGTACAACTATCATATGTACATGCTACGCGGAGGTAATTATGAGGATTTGGCCCTTGTCTCTTCAGGCCTACCAATCGCGCACAAGGGTCACGAAGTCCCTTGGCCAACCACCCTAGGTATCTTTCTGACCTCATCAAGAGCTAAACCTGCAAATCCTCTATGATTGTACTATATGCCCAAGGCAATAGGGTTTTAGAACTCAACCTGGCCTAGCTCGTCAAGCCTAGTTTGAACCTTGGCATCATTATTGCCAACTTCGGCCCCTCTAAACCATACTCCCACTGGAGTTAATTATTATACTATTATAAACTTTCATTACATGCTCTCATAAGGCCTTTAAATGGCCACAAAATCCCAACATAGGCGAGGTACTAGGCAGGCATCCAAGGTCAGCCTGCTTGTTGATCTGCCTAGGACCCCCCTAACCAGCCTAAATGCTGGGCAGACCTCTTTTTTAATCAATGCTCAGAAAATTCAGCAGGCCAACAAGATCAAAGTACGTCATCGGTCACATAATCGGGTGTGGGGTGCACAAAGTCCTAAGGGGGTGGCCCCTGGTAAAGTCTTCCTAGCTCTCTAAGTTTATTTAAGCCATTATTCTTTAGTTGTATTGAAAATTCCAAGAACACTTTGTATTCAAATCCGTAGTTTAAGCTTGTATCTAGTCACTAGCTTTTGTCAATTTAATTTGGCAGTAAAAGAAGAGCCTAGGTTGAATTTAGAGTTTTATTTCTTATTGACAGCAACGTTTAATGGCACTTGTAAGTGTAATTCAGATGTATTATTAATAAAAAAGAGAAATTCTTTTATTTTATTACCTTGAATTCCACATAGCTACTTCTTTTATTAGTATCAGAGCAGTCATATTTTACTGCCATACTCTAGGAGTTTTCTTTTATTCTTGAGTCAAGAAAGATAGCAGCTAAAATGCTTTATGGCTGAACTTATTAAATCGGGAAAATTCGACGGGAACAATTATGCAAGTTAGAAGAGAAAAATTAGTTGTGTCCTCTTTGAAGGACTCAGCTAGATGTTTACTGAGAACCATCCACCTGAGCCAAGAAGAAAGTTTATGAAAGGCAATCTATAAAGGATGCTTATGCTAGTGGGAGCGCAAAAATACCCAAGCTAAGCATCTCCTTCTCATGGCCATGGATGATATGCCCCCAAGTACGAGCCCCTGAAGACTGCAAAAGAAATCCATCAAAAGCTCGACGCTGATTATGCTACTCCTTCCCTTACTAGAGGAGCCATGGCAATGCAGCAATGTTCGGACCTAAGATGAAAAGAGAAGTTGATCGAACATATTCAAATTTAGAGCATGGATCCAAGACCTTGGGTATTGGAGATTATGTTCTTCAGTTGGAGAATGGAAAGAGTATGTCCTAAAGCAAACTCTTTATTCTCTGGACATGAGGAAGCACTTGGTTTTGGTCTCTAAAATGGCTAAGGCAGGATACTCCACAAATTTTATTGGCAATATGGTGGAAGTGAAATTAGGGAAAGAATTAGTCATGAATGTTCTTCTTATAGAAGGTTTCTTTTCAATTGCAATAAAGAACTATATTTCCTATGTCTCGTGTTATAATGATGATGATGCATTCATTTAACATATGAGATTTGGGCACATAAATCATAAGAGAATGGAGAGATTAATGGGAGAAGGACCATTGAAAAACTTCAATAGAGACTTAACCGGAGATTGTAAAGGTGTTCAAAGAAAGTTGATTAAAAAATCCTTTGCGACAGCTCAAAGAACTTCTAGCATTTTAGAAGTTGTCCATAACGATATTTGTGGACCTTTGAATGCGGACACTAAGGCCGCAAGAGGTACTTTATCACTTTCATTGATGACAACTCACGTTTTGACTATGTATACTTGTAATTGGAAAAAATCTGAAGCCCTAGATTGTTTCAAAGCATATAAAACTGAAGTAGAAACCTAAACAAACCAGAAAAGTACTTAAAACCGATTGGGGTGGAGAATATTCGTCATGGTTATTTAAAGAGTTTTGAACTCAGCATGGTATCATTCAGCAATATACTATGTTGTACATTCCTCAATAGAATGGGGAAGCCAAGAGGCGGAATAAGACCTTGATGGAAATGGTGAGAAGCACAATAGGCCATGCTAAGCTCTCCCCAGATTCTTGGGGGCAAGCAGTTTTAACAGTCGGTTATATTCTAAACTAGACTCCCACAAATTCCATCCCACTAACTCATGAGATTTTCACTGGTTGTGCTTCGTCCCTTAACCACCTAGTAGTGTGAGGATGCTCTACCCATGTCCTAATACCCTATCAAAATAGGACAAACTTAAAAACCAAGATTGTTAATTCCATCTTCATAGGATACCCACGAAAGGTAAGGGAAACTAATTTTACAACCCTAACATAGGGGCAGTCCTAGGAAGTAGGAATGCCCATTTCCTTGACAAAAGAGTTCCTTGAGGTTACATGCCACTCATAAGTAAGTTTATTTCTATGAGATAATGAATGACACAAGTCTAGGCCTAGGATCCTCAACCCCCTTGTCCTCGGAGAAGGAACCGAATTAGGAAAAGATCTGAATTCTTCACCTTCCTATAAGAATATTATACGAGAATTGAACGATAACCCTTACATGAATTTTGTTCCTACCAAGAAGCTATTACTTATCCAGAAAAGGCATAGTGGGAAGAAGTCACGCTTGATGAACTTAACTCAATCAACATAACCAAGTTGTGCTTGTGATAGTGGTCGTGTGTAAGAATTGTTTGTCATAGCTAAACAACAATTTGTGTAGCCAAAGAGCTACGATTTCACAAGAAATCAAGGCAAACTATTACCACATTCGCAACTAACCCAAGCAAGAGACATCGAGGTGGCTTATCTCCCCACAAACTATGTTCGCAAATGCTTTGACAAAAGAATTGTTGGAAAATGATTTTACGATTTTGCCAAGCATGAACATGGGATGAGCTTGAGAGGGAGTGAAAGTATGGCCCTCAAAGGCCACGTGGGAGATGTTTGGGTTTGTGGCCTTTAAAGCCCGTGAGAGTATGTAAATAAGAATTATGGTAGTTTGCACACTTCAATGGGAGTATGTGTTAGTGAATAACCTAGGATTAGGCGATCTATGGCCCTGGTCATGTCCAACACCCTTTCCCCCAAGCATAACGCACTACAATAGAGGGTATTTAGAGGGTCATCCCATGTTAAGGTTGGAGAGATGCACCCAGGGATGGTTTATTGGCAAGTGAGCTTTGTTGTTTCCTGTGTGCAGCTGCAGGCATGTGAGAGCAAGGGCGAAATCTTAACAAACATTTGCATGACATGTAAACACGACAGCTGCATAATAAGAAGCAACCTTACAAAAGAGATACATGTATATCTCCTTTGCGCAATAGTGATATATGCATGTGACTTACTCTTAAGGGGATTAACCAGTATTCTGCATTCAGGGACCATGGTTCTACTATTATTGGCAAGCTTTGACGAGCCAATATAAAACCCTCAAAGGGCATTTTAGATAATTTCTAAGATCATGGAGGGGTCAGTAGGAATACATCTAGGGCCCTTGAATATAGCCCTGACACGTAGAGCCCACAGGGGCCCACATGTCACATATAACGTGGGATGCCCCCCTTTCTCTTCACCTTGAAATTATTTTAAAATAAAAGAGTTTATTTTCGTAAGAAAGCTTAAGGAAATCTTCGAAAAATATTTTTTGTCTATATTTTGTGGGAGCAAAATAATATTTTTTAAAAAAATTATTCTACAAATCTTTGACCAAATCTTTTGACTTTGACTTCCTACAATCTTGTGAGAGATGAGGAAGTTGTAGAAGACTTGTTTTTTATTGGTCTTATCTTAGGTTGACTAGAAGTACATATGGGTCAAAGATTTAGGGGATAATCCTAGATTTTTCATAAATCATAATAGCTTATTTTTGGAATGGACGACTCAAATTTGTTTCTTTCTCACCTCAAAGATTACCTAAAATCCTATTGGTGATGACGAGTCCTAAATGGATAAATCATACCTAGTGACCGTTAGAGGCTATAAAAAGTGGGGCCTCTCCCATTCTCTACATATCAAGCTTCTAGCCTCTCGCTCTCCTCTCTTCTCCACTCCACCCTACTCTCTCTCTCTCTCTCTCTCTCTCTCCCCTATCTAGACCCTAATGGCTGGATGCACCACCCTAGGTAGCTAGAGGTGGCATGGTTAATAAGAGGGGCATGTGCCTCCCTATTTTGATTAAGGGATCTACAGAGGTCGATAAGGGGTCTAAGAAATCCTACTTTTCTTTATGCTCTCAAAACCTTAGACTTGAAAGGTATTGCCTAAGGAAGCTTCCTGACTAAGAAATTTCCGCATGACAATAGGATAAGAGTGCGCCATTGGTCAGGTAATCAGGTGTGGGTGTGGGTACGAAGTCTTAAGGGAGTGACCATGGGCAAAATCAAGTTAGTCATCTTGGTTCTCTACATTCATTTTAAATCATTGTTCTTCAGTTTTATTGCAATTTCCAAGCCCATTATTTGTATTGGAATTGTTAGTTTAAGCTTGCATTCAGTTCGTGGATTTTGTCATTTTGGCTATAAAAGAAAGATCCTTGACTGTAATTTCTTGTTTACAATAATGTTTTAAGAGGCATTTGGTAGTGGAATTAATATATACTAATACAAGTAAAGAGAAAAATTTGTTATCGACTCCCTTGAATTCCACATGGCCACTTCTCCAATTCATTTCACTTTGTATATTATACTTTAGGATATGATATTACATAAATACCCCATACAATATAATATATTACCTTTATACCCTTTTAGATTATAAAATCTGCTCCTACACATTAATGACAAAAACATGTAGACATATAATACAAACGAAAGTATGCATTTGGAGGAAATGGATGGAATTTTAAGGGTGTGATTTGGATCAGCTCCTTCATTGACCATTGACATACAACAAGAGAGAGAGAGGAGAGAGAGGCTGATTCAACCCTCAAACTTGAAATTTAAAATATTTTGCGGTTTGGTAGTTTCCCATTGAGGGGAGAGAGAGAATTACAAAGTTTTTAAACTTTATACCTAATGTTTATGGACAAGCTCACATAATGTTCGCAAAATCAAACTGAAACGGTTAACCGGACATGGGGCTGAGAGCGGTTTGAACAGGAACCGGACTAACCGGGGCGGTTAACCCGAATAACCGGTCAAGTGGATTTTTTTAAAATAAATGGGTCAAAAACTCCCAAAAAAAAAACAAAAATAGAAATACTTAGATTAAGTGTATAATATCTTATTACATATAATTATCTTACAAAAAAAAATTTGAAACAACTTTTTATGAATTAATATTTGAATACTATGGTCCTGTACATGAAAATATCTTATGATATTTTTTGAAGATATTTTTGTCATGTAACATCTTCTTCCAATAATTAACATATTCATTCCAAACCTTACATGAAAAACTTTCTAGTTTCTTTTGTACAAAAATCGCTCACATTAGGAATGAAAGTTTATGCACTTTTTTGCAAATAACAAAAGTAGCTTGATACTATTAAATCAAATAAAAATGCCAACTAATTAAGACAAGAAATGGAAAGGATCGCTTCCATATAGTTAGATAAAGCATAATTCACACAATACTTTTTCGATGAAGTTAAATAAGGCATACTTCACAAAAAGTACATATCAAGGTATGCAACAAAACAAAAAATTAATGTACAACTGTTCTTATATGTTATTATATGTATCTACCATATCCATATCAGTGTGTTGTGCATTGACTTTAACAAAAAACAAGAACAGTAGAACAAATAATTTGATCAAAAAATAATTTTATTAAGCGAAATAGAAAAACACTTCCCATATTTATCATAAAACATAATTTTATTAAAAAACCATAATTTTATCAAAAAATAATTTTACTAAGCAAATGGAAAACTTCCCATATTCATCATAAAACATAATTTTATTAAAAAACCATAATTTTATCAAAAAAATTAATTTTGTTAAGCAAAATAGAAAAACAGTTCCCATATTCATCAAAAAACACAATTTTTTATTAAAAAACATAATTTTATTTAAAAGATAATTTTATTAAGCAATATAGAAAAAAACTTCCCATATTGATAAAAAAACATAATTTTACTAAGCAAAATGAATTTTTTTCAAAAAAATCAATTTCTCAAAATGTAAGGGATGATTTGAAATTAAGATCACCTTTGTAAAACTCTCTCTCTCTCTCTCTCTCTCTCTGGAATCCGGCCAGATTGGGATCGGCCAGTGACCGATCCCAAGTTAGTCGGCCGATTTTTAAAAAATCGGCTGATCTTTTAAAGACTCTTTCCATAACATTCCAAAAACCTTGATAGAAAATGATAAAAAAAAGAAAAAGTAAAAGAGAATAACCAAACACATACAAGACGATGGCGTAGTAGTGTTTCATTGTACATAAGGCAACCAAAATTTTTACATGCACTTAAAAAAACAAAATGTCTCATGTCCATCACTACAAATATAACTATATCATGCACTTAAAAAAACATAATTTAAAAAACTCGAGCAACATTATCATGCACTTATCAAAAAGAAAAATCACTTTCATCAAAAAAACATTTTATCAAAAAGAATAATTTTATTAAGCAAAATAGAAAAACACTTCCCATATTCATCAAAAAACGTAATTTTATTAAAAAATCATAATTCTATTAAAAATAATTTTATTAAGCAAAATAGAAAAACACTTCCCATATGCATCAAAAAAAGTAATTTTATTAAAAAATCATATATCTATTCAAAATAATTTTATTAAGAAAAATAGAAAAACACTTCCCGTATTCATCAAAAAACATAATTTTATTAAACAAAATATTTTTTTTAGAAAAATGGATTTTTCAAAAACCCCAAAAATTAAGCAACATTTCGAGCAAGAAACAACCCTCAATGTTTGGATAATCGAACAAATAAACATACATGTATTGCAAAGGCTTCGATCATCTTTCAAACGCACCAAATCTCATCAAAACATATTCGGTATTTTTAATTTAATTGAAAAAAGGCGGAAATTTCAGATCTTGAAATTTTCATGATATGGTGCAACGAAAAAATTCATATAAAAACATTTAATCAATCATAAATAGACATACCTATTTTATTTGAGAGATCAAGCATTGATCATAAAAATCTACAACTCAATTTAATAAAAAACGACCAATAAATAGATAAAAAATCTGTGTTTTTTTATCAACTACAGGTTTTTTGAGCAGTAGCATTTCGAGCCAAAATCAACCCATAATATTTGGTTTTCTGAACAAATTGAAACATAAATCTGATGAATAATTCAATTATCTATCAAAACCACCAAATTTCTTCAAGAACCATTAGGTATTGAAGAAATTATTGAAAGAATGGCGGAAATTTTCAAAAACCTAAAAAATCCGCCATTTTGATCTAAGAAACTCTTTTTCTTTTTATGTTTCAATCCAAATTTCTTGTTTTATAGATTATAGATAGTGATTTACAGCAATAAATCACGAAAAAGGACAAAAAAAGGCACGAAAACAGATAAAAAAAGTGAAAATTTGGATTCAAGAATGCCTGCTACAAATAACGGCCTCGATTTCGAAATAACAGCTATAACGGGTTCATTACCGTTATTTCGTAAAAAACGGCCGTTATCTCGTCTAACCGGACCGGTTAACATAAAACTGGCCGGTTCACTTAAAAATTGCCAGTTTGACCTCTAACCGGCCGGGTTTGGGTCGAAAATTTTTTGCAAGTATGCCCTAGGCTACTAGTACCCCTGAACCGGCCATAACCGGAGTCGGAACCATGGCGGTTCCGATCTAACCGACCGGTTTTGCAAACAATGAGCTCCCAACAAGGTTAGGTGGTTTTGGTGGGTAAACATTAGATGGTTATAGGAAAAGAGAAAACAAATATTCAAAAAGAGAAAGGAAGAGAAATAGACGCCTTCACTTACCTTTATTCTTCCTCTTTGCTCTCTAATGCACATAATGTTTCCTCTCTCCCAATCTCAATTTTTTTTTCTTTGTTTATTTCCCAGTGTTGCTATGAAACTTACTATAGTAGTAGCGGTACACATCTATATATATTTATATTACGAGTAACCTGAATTTAAATTATGCAAGGTTACAAGATTCATCTTCTCAAAAGAATTTTCATCAGCCAACAAGGGGATAGGATGGAAGGGATAATAATGTCGAAGGTAGCTCAAGTATCAAGTCCAAGAAGATTGGATGCTATGAAAGAAAAAAGCAGGGTAGAAATAAGAAAGATGTGTAAATGCCCTGATTCGTATGGATCAATACAAGTGTCATGCTTCCAAAAAATATGGGATGCGTTGAGGCTTCCGGCCTTGCCTACGAAAGTGGGAGTGTATGTTGGATGACTAAGTTAAGGTCAGGCATGTATAGCCCGAGTCATGTACAAAATTGTTTCCCTTGGGCACAGGTGCCGCACTATCATTGAGGGTTTTCGTAGATTCATCCTTTGGTGAGATCAGAGATATATCCAGGGATAGTTTGTAGGCTGAAAGAGTTTATTAGCCTCCTACACGTACTTGTAGGCTTGTGAAAGCAAGGTCAAACCCTAAACAAACTTCCACACAGCATGTACATATGACAGTTGCATTCTAGGAAGCAATCCTCTGAAGGGATGTGTGTCCATGTGCATAGAGAGAGTCCCTTTCGCAAAATAATAATGTGTATATGACTTGCTTATAGGAGGGAATTGAAAACCACATACTAGGACAGTGGTTCCACCATTTATATGTCATCTTTGACAGGTCAATCATGAGCATATGCCCACGACAGTGAGTCATGGGTCCTTTTGGGTTGATTTGAGAAGATAGTTGTCGATCACGGTTTCTAGCACGGGTGGAGTGCCTTGCCAATCACTTTTCTTGACCCCCTGGTACCAATCCACTTTGAAAGATACTTCGAAGTGTTTTAGAATTTTTAAGAACATTAAAAATATTATTTTCAGCTTCATTTATGTTATTGTGATTTTCAAATATTTTTCAAAATCTTTTCAAATTAATTTAAGTCTTAAAACTCTAAAAGAACATAAATGATATTTTAAAGGATTATAAGGGCGAGGTGGGACCCATATGGGGGCATCAAGGGCCAAGATCCAACACGTGGGGGGCCCACATGGGCCACACGCCCCACCTAGGTGGATCGCTCCACTGAAATATTTTTGAATTTGAATTGGATGTGAGATCTAGTTCCAAGTCTAACTAAAAGGTTAAGGGGATAAAGGTTCCTAGATTTTCCTTCCTAATCATGGTAGCTCGATTTTAGAAATGGATGGCTCTGATTTATTTCTCTCTTCTTCACAGATTACTTGGAAATCCTTTGGGTAAATTGAGTCCTAATTGAGATAGGTATAATAGGGCCATCCATGCCTACATAAAGGGGGTCCCACTCTCATTCTCAGCATCTGATTTTCAGACGTCTCTCTCTATATATCTCTCTACTCCCCTCTCTAGGGTGGTGCACACCACGTTGGGAATAGATAGGGGTATGCCCATCCCCATCTTGTTAAGGGGTGCTGCCACATAGTGGCATGGCCCAAATGTTTAAAAGGTCTAAGAACCCTAGTTCTAGTAGCTCGACTTAATCCCCAATTTAGTTAGAGGGTATGGCCTAAGGTGCTTCCAGGTTCGAAGGATTCAGCAAGACCAACGGATCAAAGTACGCTATCAGTCTGGTAATCAGGTGTGGCATATGCTATGTCTTAAGGGGGTAACCCTAGGTAAAGGTCTAGCAAGTTTCCCAGTTTTTGTTTATTAGTTTTATTTTCAGTTCTTGATTCCTATTTGTGTTAGAAGTCCTCATTGTATTAGGAGTCCTATTTGGATTAGGATTCCTACTTAGACTAGGACTCCTTAGATTAGAATTCCTAATTGTATTAGAATTCATATTGTACGTTTGAATTCATAGGTTTGAATTCTTTTTTTTTAATAAAATGTTACTTTGTAGTAAAAGTTAAAGATCCTAGAGTTTAGCTGCATTGTAATGTGGCAATTGTAAGTATAAATTCAGTTATTTAATAAAGAAAAGCAAAAAAAAATTAAAATATGTTTTGGAATTCTACATAGCCACACACTTTTCAAGAAGGATTTCTAACACAAGAATTGTTACCTCTGACTGTGATAATTTGTTTCTGTCCTATTTTAGGTAAGTGTTTCGAGGAACTAGTAGAGCTGTAGATTGCTAAACATGCTTAAGAAAAGATTACAAAGGACATAACAAGTGTTAAAAATTCATATTAAAAATCCATAAACAACAGAACTTAAGGAATTTTGATGAGCATAAATAATAGCAGACATATAAATTGTCCCTCGCAATTAGGAAAATAAATAGAAGAAGAGAGAATATGAATGTCTTTAACAGAAAAAGTTAGGAAGGCAGAGCATGAGAGAGATATTAGTAGGCAACCATAATTGACTTAAAAGGAAAAGGGACAGGAGTTGCATATAAAGAAAGATAAAAGAGAAAAAGGCAGAGCAAAACAACATAGAAGAGAAGAAGACCCTACCTGTCCATCACAGACATGACATACATAAACTGTAAAGCAGCACCAATAGCAAATGCTATAGCCCAGAAAATCTGCTTGTCCCAGAAACACAATGCACTTATGACAGCAAGGTAAGTTGTCAAGATGTGCACTGAAATCTTCATCATTTGATTTGCACGAGTTCCTAGTAGTGACAACCAAGCCCATCCCAACGAAGTACCAATACCAGCTGCTAAAGCATAAAAAGGCCAATATGTCTCTGTCTGTCCTGCTTCATTCTCAATAATCTTGTATGTGTATCGGTCGATTTTGAATCTATCCAACTTCTTGAATCGATTTAGTCCAAGTACTGCAAGGACAAATCCCAACACAGCCAAGTGTATAACAAAGATACCCAACCAGAAAACATCCCTCCAATGTCTAGAAGGCTCTGAAATTCTTCCAAGAGAAGGTGTGATGCTTCCATCATTGCTTTGGCTTAGTTGACCATCCTGGAGCATAAAGTAATGTATGCATTAGGACAAAATCATTTGCATGGCCCTCTTTCCATCACCTATAGACTGAGAAATATCCCACGATCTTCTGGAGGTAAACTACCTTGGAGACTATTTTTAGCCCCTAAGAACCAAATAAAATCTGCAAAGATAATTCCAATTTCTAAAAGCTTGGACTAAAAAAAACAAAGAGTAGACTGCATTACTATATTCCATGCTTTGTTCAGTTAGACCACAAATCTGTAGCATAGTTAATAGGAACGGAAGCGACAAGAGCTCTAGGATCGGTATCGGATGCGCGAGGTGAGGTAGGCTCTCAGATTTGTGGTTGGGAGAACAAGGTCCGAAAAATGTTCAGGTATAGGGATCGAGATCCCTGACTATTAGGGAGCAATCCATATCTGCAAAAGACTGAATTCATTACTGAATGGGATCGCAAATCGCTATGTTTAGGATCGAGGTTCCCAAAGTTCATTTATCTACTTATTGTAATTAGGGAGAGAATTCCATTAAACAACAAGAAAAAAGAGAAGACACTGCCATATATAATTCCCAATAGCTCTCCTCCATCAGGGATTGCTAAGGGATCAATGACATAAATACAAGAGAGACCTCGCATTTTCCAAGTATACATGTTATTCCATCACCCATAAGGCAACCTATGAGCGGCTCGATTTGGTTGACTAACACACAAGTGATAGTACTTTGGAAGGTGGACAGGACCCAATGAACTAGCCCAAAGGAAGTTAAACGTATTGATCACAACCTCCTTCCTCACTAGAACCACAACACAACTAAATTTTGAATCGCCATCCAACTACTTCCTTCTCTCTCCTTGCACACTCTTGCTGCTTTCTTTGAGACTAGACGCAAGTCACAATTCACAAGGCGTGTAAAGCTGCGAATTGCAAAATATGTAAAAAATCATAGCATTCGAAAAGTTGATAGGTCATAAAAATTTGGAGATCCATACTACATTATATAAGAACCAAAAAACGTGCTGGTGAAACTCGACCCCAAAGTAGACGACACTCGATTTCAAGTTGGTGGAATCGTGGTTCCGCTTGATCATGGAACCTTGATTTTGGGCATAGGATCCCATTGCATGGGATAGAGTTTCTTGATTTCCCGTATCAAGATCGCAAATATATCAAGAATTGCCCAAAATCGAGATCCCATGTCTTCGAGCGGGGGATCAAGCTTCTGGAGTGGAAGCAACCCCCACCTTAGAAGATCCTGGTAACAAAGATCTATAGCGTCTTTCATAAAAGCCATGCAAACACAAATTAGCAAACTAGTAAAAAAGGTCGTCTTGCATTTTTAGAACTTAAAAGTTAAAAGATAACATTAGTGTAAGAATGAACATACTATGTAAGTTAAATATTCAAGATAGAATGTTAAGAAACCCTTAGCTATAATTAGGGAATTTGCATGGGTAGTTAAACAATTACCAATTTGAATAAATTTCAAATTTCAAATAAGATTTAGGAGTTATACAATTTGGGTTAGTTTCTTAATTTGTATAGATTTGTTATTAATTTAAATTGGTACTATTGGAAGTCTTTATCTCCTTTAGCTAGGTTAGGATACAAGTCCCAAGTTCGATAAGTAGTTGGTAGTTGGGAAAGTGGTCAATGCATAAATGAAAGTTTGAATACTGAAAGGATAAAGAACCATTTTCCTTTAATTTTGTGTGTGTTGCACAAGGAGGAAGATCCCCTCCAAAGAGGATCAAACTTTGGCACTATTGTATTCATTTGGGTTGCTGAGTATGCTCTTTCCTAGTGGGATCTTATCATTTAGTATCAGAGCATCAAGCTTGGGTACACCCAAAGAAGGCCAGAAGACTCAAAACATGCATGGATGGAAGAAAACATGAATAAGCTAGAAGGCAAAGTGCAGCAACACTCAAGGCTGCTGCAGAGGATACGTGAGACCATCGCAGCTATGAACCTTCATTACGAGCTGCTAGCATCTTCAATGCCAAAAGATGTTGCAAATCAGTCAGTCAACTGGAGCAGGATGATTAAGATAGATGCGTCAAATGGAGGGATGTTTCCCAATGGTGACGGTGAAATTCCGATCCAAGTCTGATGCACCCATTTAGATTTTCCAAAGCTTAGTGATGATGATACAACCAGGTAGATATATCGTGCGTAGCAATTCTTCAAATTCCAGAATATGCCAGAGGAACAAAATGTTCTCTTGGCATCCCTCCACATGGAAGGAGATGTAGTTCAATGGTACCAGTGGTATGAAAAGACGCAAACAACTCTAACATGGGCAAATTGGTTAAAGCTCTCCATCTCTACAGCGATCCCACAAAAAATACATAGATTTCGATGTAGTGCTCTCTAAATTCAAACAAACAAGAACAGATCAGTAATATCAAACCCATTTTGAACAATGGGAATTGGGTGGACAAATGGCCCGAAAAGGTTTGGTCGACTGCATTATCAGAGATCTAAAGGAAGTAATAACATCCAATTATAGATATTCGAGCCCACAATCTTGATAGAAATGATTGGCCTCGCACAGATGCAAGAAGAAAAACTATAACGACTTAGCCTCAAATGCAAAAACCAATTTAATTGGCAAAAGGATATCCCACCTTTGCCGACAACCTCTAAGGCAGGACCTGCAATTAAGAAATTCACTTGGATCGACATGAAGGAGAGTAGCGACGAGTGCCTCTAGTATAATTACGACAAAACGTTCACGCACGTCCATAGGTGTAAGTATCAATAGCTATTTATGCTGGATGGCAATGTAGATTAGGTATCAATAGCTATTTATGCTGGATGGCAATGTAGATTAGGGGGTAGATGATCCGGCGAGGTAAGGGGTGAGCACTTTCTAGACTTCCAACCTTGAGTACAAGGTTGATTTGAAGGAGGGTGTTAGGGAACCCGTAGCTATAACTAAGGGATTAGAATGGGTTGTTAGATAGTTACCTATTTGAATTTTGAATATTTCAAATAAGATTTAGGAGTTATTTGGTTTCGGCAACTTGAATAGATTAGTTATTAGTTTGAAGTTGAATTACTTGTTGGTATGTGGGAAAGTGCTGAATGTATAAATAGGAGTTCGAATAATGAAAGGATAGAGAACCATTTTCCTTTAATTTCGTACTTGGAGCACAAGGAAGAAGAAAGAGGATCAAAGTTTGGCATTATTGTGTTCATTTGGGTTGTTGAGTATAGTCATGCCTAGTGGGATCCTATCACAAAAATCAACACAACTGCTTACATATTGAAAGAAATATTTTCCTTTTTTTTGTTAGTTAACTGGAAACAATATACATCTTCAAGTCGGGTTAACTTTAGCTTAAAGGGTCTTCAAAAATAAGAAACAGAAAACAATTATAACAATCTTACATTAGTTTTAGAAACCTCCAGATATAAACTCAAATGGCCAACAACTTATTCAACCTAATGAATGCTCAATTGAGATTCATTAAGAATGGTTTAAAGATGATCAGTTCAAGAAACAGATAGAATTCTGAGTCAAATTTACTGCTTTTAGAGTCATATATTGTTGGAATCATGGCCTTTCAAGGCCTTGACCCACCACTCTATGTTGGTTCTTGGTCAAAAAGCGAGTGAACAAGAACTTTGTGTCTCACCAGATCGTTGCAAACTGGGATCTTAAGAGTTATAAAAACCCAAATCAGGAGGATTGAATGCTTAGGGGACTTTTAGACCGAGAGGTTTGAGGGTCTCCTCTAGTCACGGTCGGCAAAAGCATACCTCAGGATTGTGTGAGCTACGACATGAGCATTTACGAGGATTTGAGACTGTCTATAGCTTGAGAGCTATTCTGAGAATGAGACCTCTGTGAAAAAACGAGGCCATGAGAGGATATAAGCCAAAACCCTTGAGCTCAAGTCTTCTTAAACTATGTGGATATACAGCTGCAAATAGGAAGGCACTCTTTCAAGGTATGATCCACTTGAAAGAGTTATGCACATAGGCTAAGAGAGAGAACACCCACAACCGCAAGAGTGTGTGTCCTTGGGGGTGCACCTACAATCCACTATAATTTCGAAGTCCAGCCAACTATCGAGTTGACTTTGATAAGCCAAGTATGGGCCCCTGCTAAAGTCAGTGGGGCATGGGTCTTGTTGGGTTAATTTGCTAAAATGAATCAAGATTGCAGATCTAACCAAGTGGAGTGCCCTAGTCTGAATTCCATCTCCTAAAGGATCCTAATTTTCCTTAAGTACATTTTTCTGTGATGCCAAATTGTCCTAAAATGCTAGAGAATAATTAAAATTGATTTTTGAGAATGATGAGAAAATAGAATTTTTAAAATTTGTCTGGGCTTCACGATAATTGAGGACAGCCACACGTGGTGCACGAGTGACCAATGGCGAGTGACCAATTGATGCCATGTGGCTACCACATCACCACATATTACTGACGTGTGGGTGATGTGAACAGCCTAGATTGGCATGTGCCTTGGTTGATGTTTGGCATATTGATGATATGTCTGGTTTGTGTGTTATGGTTTTGATGTGAATTTTTGCACGTGTAGTGCCATGTAGATTTTTTCTATGATTTATGGAGCTTTGTCAAATTGAAATCAAGGTTTTCTAACTCCGTTTTATGTGTGTGATTTCTATTGGACAAATATGTGTACACATGAGTCTTATGACACACATGTGTCTTAGGACAACATATGTGTGCGTTATGACACATATATGAAGCTTGCCAACTAAGAGAGAGAATCATAAGGATTGAAATTTGAATTTCATAAAGTAGGAGAGAAAAGAAAAGAGAGGTGTGATGCCACACCTAGGGCTATGTCTCTCTCACACTTCTTGTACATTGATCATGTAGATCAGTGGTGGAGATTTGGTATAAATGTCTGTTCGAATTGAATTTCAATTTATATGTTATAATGGGAAATTTGGAGAAGAATTAGGATTAGAGGGGATACGGGTGTGGCAAACTCACATCCACACATATGATAGCCATTGTGTGAGATGAAGGGCAAGGAATTTGGCTCCTTCTCACCCCTTGAATGCTATTTATCTATGGTCCAAGTTCAGAGAGAAACCCTTGAGGAAAAGAGAGAGGCACACCCCCATGGTTTAGTATGAGAATGCTATGGTGCGCAGTAGTTTCTAGTCTTCTTTTGGGCTAGTAGCATCAAGGTTTTCATCATCTTCAACCTCCTCCTCTTGCTGTAAATGCATCATAGTAGCAAGGTAATTCATCCCTCTTGCTTATTTTATGTTGATTTTCCTAGAGTATTTCATGCCCAATTGAATAGCCCATATATGCCTTCATCATCATACATCTTTGGCATAGTTTCAAGTTAGTTACCTTGAGTTATTTTGGATGATATTTTCTGAGATTTCCCATAGTATAATGGCAAGCTAAAGCCCCTCTTAGTGAGTTTAGAAGTTCATTTTTAGTAGCCCTATCTATGCCAAAATATCCCCATCCATATGCTTGATTTGACACACCATAGTCCCACCATTGTCATTGACGTGCTATCCCATTCTATCCCACACAATGATATCATAAGCCCCCTTTGTCTTGTATTTTGGTCTGAGTATTTTAAATATTGTTTAATCTTTCATGATGCATGAATTTTGTGTTGTAGTCTCATTCTCCAAATTGTTTTCTTGAGTGGGACCTGTCTTGGGACCAACTTGAAGTCATGTATGTGAGTTTTGAGTGTATATAAATTGTATTGAGAGCTCAAATTTTGGACTATGTTGCTGTAATTTGATTTCAAGGCATTGTGTTCAAGTGTTGTGATTATTTTAAGCGAGAAAACATCTTCCAGATAGATATTAGCTAATTATGCCACTTCTGTTCTATTTTGATTTTCATAGTGACTGCCTCTTTTCAATTTCGGTATATTTGGAAATGGCAAACCTGTATTGTGGGAACTAAACATGTATCCATTACATTCCCACACTTGCTCTTGCCAATCATCAGATAACCAAAAGGGAGAAAGAGAAACCCTTCTACTTTCTGTTTCAGATTTAATCACCAAGCGAAGAATGGAAAAAATAAAAATAAATAAATAAATAAATATATATATATATATATATATATATATATATATATATATATATTGGTCAGCAATGCATGCACACAGTTGCTGAATTACAGGTACATTTACTACAGCATTTCTTATTCTTAACAACATCTTAACGTTCATAAGAACTGAAACTCCAACATTGTATGCAAGAGGGGTTACACTATATGTACGAAATGTTTTGACCAATGGAACTCATCCAAAAATACTTACAAGATCTACTTGCATTGATTGAAAAAACCATTCAACAAGACCAAAACCAAATCAACAAATCACATATCCCTTCATGGAAATTCTGTTCCAATACAGAAATCCTTTAACTCTGAAAGCTCAATTCATCTGAAGTGCAGAGTTTGGCCATAGATTAAGGGCAGGGTAGCCCATTTATGGTTGACTTGACCATCCTAACCGACTTGCCAAGGATTTTAATGACCATATAGCAGGAAAAGAAGAAACAAGTGAAAAGTGAAGAAACAAACAGCTCAACAAAAAATGAAAATTGCAAGGAATGGAAATTGGGTAACGCACCTCTTCTCTAGTAGCAACCGAAGAGGAACGATCTGTGTCGTAGGATGGGCTCTGCATGTCCCCTCGCTCTCATTGGCTCCTCTCTCTCTCTCCACAAATTTAAATTAACTTCAAAAGAATAGCAATAAATAATTACGAAGATCGGCCTTCTGACAAGGACACTGATAACCAACTTGCTTGGCAAGGGGAATGCATCAAGCACTCATCATCCCTTTAATATCTCCAACGGCTAAGAACATAGAAAAGTGAGACAGAGAAGAAAAGGAAGGGGTGGGCAAGAAGGTAGGCGTTACGATACAGAGAGAGAGATCACAATTCGAAACAAAGCGCAGAGAGAGAGATCACAGTTCCAAACAAAGCTGGGGAGTTTTTGTTAAACTTTATTTGTTAGACTCTAGAGATAGAGAGAGAATAGAGAGCTCTGGTGCCAGATTAGGGAAACAGACAGAGAGCTCTGGGCACCAGATTACCCGTGCAGAGAGAGCGAGAGCGAGATCAGACATCGAATAAGAGCAGGGCATTTTTTGTTAAACTTTATTTGTCACGTTAGAGAGAGAGATCTGGGCACCGGATTACAAGTGAACTGCAGTATGCACGTGATAAATGCCACCTCCACTTTTCTCCCCTCCATTGCGGACCACTCCCTCACTGTACCACGCAATCCCAAAATACATCTTACGGAGGAGCATACTATCCATTTATTGGACATATGAAAGGCCACTATGGGTAGAATATACCACAAAAAAGAAGAGAGAAAAGACGGTTGTAGAGAAAACCTGCAAGGGTGCTACATGCAAAAATGTCAAAAAAAATAAAATAAGAAAAGATGATAAAAACCCTTATGGGCGCTTGCTCCCAAATGATGGACATGGCGGTCTCATAGATCGTCATGAGTAAAAGTCTCACAAAAACCCATGCCCATGTAGCATGACGTTAAACTGTATGACACATGGCCCTAGCCACATGACTCTAAACTATACCACTCTGTCTTACTGCATAATGTAAAACTGTTTGGATCCGAGTGCAAACTTGGATTGGCCACCCATGATGCCGTCTTAGTATGGCAGCGTGGAATGCACACAATATCACCCAATAACCTCATGATGTTAAACTATTGGTCTTGATCTTGTTCTTCCTCTTTGTAAGGGGTGAGGTCGTGAGGGCAAATCAGTACGTTCCCTTAGGTATCTTGTTGTTCCTAAATAGAGAGAATTGCATTCTCGAAGTTCCCCTTAAGTGGCTTGCTCTCGAGCATCATGATGTCCAATGAGTTAGGGGCAACCTCCTTAGGTGGTTCTTCTTTGAGCATCTTGCCGTTATCTGAAGTGGATTAGCAAAGATACCCATTTTCTGATTAGATGCCCCCACCTGTGTGTCGATGGGAGTGTGATTAAAGACTACTTTACCTAGGAGCTCCCTAATAAGGCGTTTTAAATTAAAGCAGTCCTCGTTATTATGAGTATGATTTCAGTTCCAGTTGCGCCATTTTGTTTGTCCTTAACCTCAAATTTAAGTTGGACATGATTAGAGGGGATAGTGAGTCCTATCCATAGGATTTTATTCAAAATGTTGGAGAGGGATTCCTTAGATGATCGGAGTTTGACTTTCAGGAATATATCCTCTTGCCTCCAACATTTGTGTTATTTCTTGTAATTATTGTTGTTGTCATTCCTACTGGCACCCCTATGCTGGTTGTTTCTATTATGAGCTTGGGGTCCAATTGGTGTTATAACAATTTGGCCTACTTGGGCACCAGCTGTTGTTGCTGCTGTTGTTGCTGTTATTGCTGTTGTTGTTGCTGTTGTTTTTGTTTTAGTTGTTTTTTTTGTTTTTTTTGTTGTTGTTGTTGCTGTTGTTGCTGTTGTTATTGTTGTTGTTGCTGTTGTTGATGTTGTTGTTGCTGTTGTTGCTGTTGTTTTTGTTTTTGTTGTTTTTGTTGTTTTTGTTGTTTTTGTTGTTTTGTTGTTGTTGTTGTTGTTGTTGCGCTTGAGCTTTATCTGGGATGGTGCGGCCACTGTCAGGTTTTTGGGCTTCACACATATAGAAACCACCTTTGGCCTTTACTACAGTTCGACTTGGTCGATCATTTGCAGAAAGGAGAAGGGCCACAACCCTTGGCTAAATAAGTTCATGAGCTCTGGAAGAGATTTATCCAAGCACATGCTAATGTGAGACCTCAATGGTAGTTCTCAATCAATGACTTTTGATGTAGCATTCCTGAATTTGTTGGTGAAATTGGGGAATGACTCGCCTAAGTTCTATCCTGTTGTAACCAATTCCCCAAGGCTAAATGGCTACTGCTTGGTCCTATAACACTGCTCAACAAATCGTCAAAACATGTCGTCAAGGGTCTAATCGGGATATTTAGTGACGACCTCTCATAACCAGGTCAGGGGTTGTCCCGGAAGGGTGTACTGAAACATGGCCTTAAGTCGGTGAGGCTTGTCCTCAAGTGAAGGGACAATTAGCAGGTAGTGACGTGATTCTTGTTTTCGAACTTAGGGAATACGAAACCTGATGAAAGGGGTTTGACATCCCTGAGAACATCCTTAACATAAGATCTAGGTGGGAGACTTGCGGGGACTTCCACTTTTGCCAAGGACAGTTTGAATGTGCTCAACTCGCCTTTTAGCTCGCGGAGAGGCCTTAACCTCATTAGCTTGTTGGTTGCCTGTAGCTAATTGTGTAGGCTATGCAGGTGAGGCAGCTGATGTGGGTTGTGTAAGAATTGAAGAGGGAGGATGTTGGGCCTGCAAGACGGTCGAAGTAAGTTGAGAAGATGGTGCAGGTGGTAGGGGGTTGTGTCAGAGGGTGACAAGAGCAGGTATGATGATGACCTTGACAGGTGGAATCGGGGGCTGGTAAGCTTGAACCGGCGGTTGGAAGCGCACCACCGGGGGGGATTGAATGGGCCGCCTCCGATGGTGGTGACTATAGGCTAGAGGTTCTTCCAGAAGAGACTAAGCCGGCTAGTGCAGCAGATTGGGTGGATAATGGGGTTTTGCAGGGGCCAAGTAGACCTTCTGCGGGCAGCGTGAAGTTATTGTGCCTGTGGGTGATGGTAGTGTGGACTTTGAGGTGGGTCATGTCTAGATCTAGGACAATTGGTGGTTCAGGACAAATGATTTTTGGTGACGCCGTCCTAATGGGTGGAACTGACATGACTATGTTTGTCCGGAGTAGGAGGTGTCCATTGGCCTTGAGTAGGATGTCGACCCAAGGCTCGAGATGGGCCACGAGGTTTGGCAAGGCTAGTGCATCGTAAGAAGGAAGGCCCTGACCATGGGTAGGTTCTTAAGATGTTTGGTTGAGAAGGACTCATAAAACTCAAAATTAGATTCAGGGTCACGCCTAGGGTACTCAAGGCACATGCCCCAAGGGATGAGTTGTGGTGGCTCGAGCTTCGGCTCTTGGAGCCTTTAGACTAGGTTTTGGACGGGCTTTAGTTGTGTTGGCCTGGATTCTTGCCCTAAGAAGTCCGGCCCTGGTCTAATTGATTTTGAAGGTCAGGCTAGTTAAGAGGCATGGGGGCTTTGTTGATGGTGTGAACCTCTGTAGCCTTGCCTTTGACCTTGGATTTGGAGGTAGGAAGAAGTCTTGCCACCTTGAGGGCAGCCCCAAGTCTGACATCATGGCTGTTTAGGTGGCACGAGCTATACAAACGTCTTGGGTCGTTAGGCTTGGCATAGTAGGAAGTGGGCTTTCTAGGTTGAACCTGGGGCACATGACTATGGACTTGCTAAAGATAGACTTGGCCTAACTTGAGTTGGGGTAAACCCAGGGGACAGCGTCATAGGCCCTAGTCAGTTGCCTTGGCATCAAGGTTTAGGAGGAAGTGGTGGACTCGATGTCTGAATTTGTTGCAGTGATGTGGCCATTTAAAGGCCTTATAGAATCATATAAAACTATGACTATAGTGTTATGATAACTCTAGTGGGAGTGTAGTCCAAAGGCACTAAAGAATTATGGTCCAAAGGGACATAAGTTAACAAGATTGATTCCAAGACTTAAACTTGACTTGAGCTAGGCTAGTTGAGATCTAAAACCCCAAGATACTTGAGCATAGAGCACAATAAAAAAGGATTAGCAGGGTCACCCCTTGATGAGATTTAACAGATGATTAGGGTAGTCTTTCAAGGAATTGTGCGACCTTTATGTATGATCGGTAGGCCTGAAGGGATGAGAGTCAAATCTTCATCATGACCATCACACGACAAATATACATATGATAGTCGTATCGAGAATTGGACACCATTGAAAGTGTTGCATATACATGTGCGAGAGATAACCTCCATGTACCAAATTGCGATATGTGTAAACAAGTCTATGTGACCTAGGCCTGTCTCTAGGGAGAACCTGTTATCCATAAACCAGGGTTGTGTTTCCATCATATATGGTGAGATTTGGTAGTCTAATCATGAACTCTTGTGATAGATTGTGGGTCATGGGAATTACTGGGTCAGATTGAGAAAATAATTGTGGAACATGGTCTTTAGTATAGATGGAATGCCTCAGTATTTGCGTATTTTCCTTAACAAAATTGGATATGATTCCCATCAAATTAATTTAAAAATAATTAATTTGATTATAAATGATTTTTAGATTATTAAAATAAATTTTTAGAAGTCTCTGTAATTTTGTTTTTTCAGTTTATTTTAATAATCTTTATAATTTTATTTTCTCCAAACAGATTTATTAATAAGTTTAAAGTGCATTTTAATATTTTTAATTATTCAAATAAAATAAAATTACTTCTTTTCTAAAAAACATTTTATTGACTTTAAAATTATTAAAACATGTGGGGGGCCCATTATGTTTCGTGGGTCCCACTTATTTTTGGGGTTTGTGTGGGGCCCACAAGTGCCCCAAATGTTGCACACCCAACCTCCTTCATTATCTTTCCCAATGTGTTGACTTGTGTAAGAAGCCACTTGATTGAAATAAAAGAAGTAAAGGTTTTGTAATCCGGCTTAATTGATTTATCAAAAGAAGCATGCGTAGAGATTTAATGAAAATAAAATGCAAGTGTATTATGGTTTCCCTACATTACATATTTGATAAGGTTATGTTAAGGAAGCTGATGGATAAGGTTCTAGCACCTTCCATAATATCATGATGGCTTATTTATGGATTGTAAGGTTAAGATTCACATGGCACCTTTGATCAAGATGAAATCTCATGAGGATGCCAAACCCTAACTCTAGCCTCTCTTCTATATAAGCATATCTATGGGGACTTCAAAAATCCGTGGACTTGATCTCTCTCTCTCTCTCTCTCCCCCTCAATGTGGCAAATCACTCTCTCTCTCTCTCTTTACTGCAACTCCTCTCTCGCTCTCTCTCATAGAAAAGAAAAGTAAAAGGAAGGGGCATGCCCCTAAGGTTTATTCATAGACAAGGGCACACCCCGAATAGATTGAATAGAAGAGAAAACCCCATATTTGTATACATGCTCTTTGAAATTGAATAAAGGGTTTGGAATTACTTCCAAGTTTGCTGAGATTGAAGAAAGGCCTAAATCTTGTGCGTCATCGGTGGAGGAGAGCCGACGTGGGGTGTGTGAAGTCTTTGGGAAACCTGAGGCAAGGTATGTGGTATTACTTTATTTCATGTTCGCTTGAATTTATCCAAGCATTATGTAATTTCTAGATTCATGTTATGAATTAGTTTTGTTTTGATGGAAAGAAAGTGAGAGTCATTTGATATTCTTTGTGTTTTTATTAATACATATGTTGTATTTGGACACTTGTAACTGATCTGAGTGGTGATAATAAAGAAAAAGAGGTAAAAAAAATCTAATCGGTATACACTTACCTGAGTCACATAGTCATCCTTTCATTGGTATTAGAGCCAAATCTCTTGCGACCATATTTCTTTTTGTTTTTTTCGTTTTTATGAGTTTTGAAGCAGAGAGTTGAGAGCCAATGACTTTGTGGTTAAGTGATACTCCTTTCGAAAAACAATTTTGCATGTTTCCAACACCAAGAGGCATTATATAAATTATGTTATTTTATGCAGTTTTTTGAGTATCGATATAAACCAGAGAATGGGATATTTTCTTATGCATAACCTAGTGATTTTTTTTTTTTTTGAGATAAACATCTCCCTGCAAATTTCACTGGGAGATCATATAGGGATTGAGAGTTATGGACTCTTCATTCAAGGGTGCCAATTATGATCCATAAAATCCAGAAACTATATGTTACATTCCATGAATTTTTTCACTAAGTATATATTTTTATGTTTAAGGAATATCTAATTTTTATTCACTCAAATTGAGTCTACATTCAAATAAAAAAATTTCATGAAGGAAGCCCTTTTGGTTTGAAAAATATGGTTATTTTATTGAATGATGCTCAAACATTGATTTATGCAATGAAGACTGTTTTCTGTGATAAAAATGTCATGATTTTATATCACTTATTATTCTGTGGCTTACTTTTAGTTTTTATATTTCCATTTGAGTCTATTTTCTAACAAATATATTTAATAGATAAACTCCATGGGCATTACTAGAAAATATTATTTTTTTGGAGAAGGGACATCCTGAATTTCTGCAATCTGATCTATTTTATTGTGACTTGAATGTTACCTATTTATTTCCCTATTGAAAGACATTAATTGGGATTTACACCATGATTTTGAGTTGTGGCTTTGAGTCTAGTTTTCAACAGAAGAAGTTTGAGGAAGAAACTCCTTGTGGATTGAGAAAAAAGATTTTTTTATTGAGGTATATTCATCCTCTTTTTCTTCTGCATGGACTGAATTGTGACGTAGATGTCTCCAATTCATGCACCCACTAAATGGTGTGCCTTGGGGCTAACTATGATTTTCATATTGTATATTTGGGTCTATTTTTAAGCCCAAAAGGTTGGAGAGGGAAAATTTTTGTGAGTTGAGAGAAATTGTATTTTTATTAGAGGATGCTCACTTTATTAGAGGATGATCCAAAGGATTTAAGGCTCATTCTGAGTCCTATTACTGTGTTATGTGTCTAATTGATGACAATAAAATTTCAAAGAGACGTTATGAAAGATTGAGGAATTATGAAACCCTATGTGAGGGGTTCTCAGCCCAGAAATTACAGCAAAATTAAAGTGAAGAATTACATGATGTACTTGTAAAAAGTCATGTTAGTTTCCATTTGTTTCTGACAATAAAGGGATCTGTCAAAATGCATGTGGCAACCTAGAAACTCTAAAGATCATTTTAAAAAATCAAATTTGTGACCATTGGAGTAATGGTATAGAGAATATTATTTCTTCATGTTATGAGTAGGAGAATCCAAGGATTGAAGAATTAAACACTTTCATGACAGGTCAAAATGATGACTAAGTAATTCTCCATCAGTTGTGTCCTCCTCCAAGGCCATAAAAGTTCATTAGCAAGCAAAAACAAGGATAAAGAAAGACCCACTACTACGCTATATAGTTTGAGGTATGAAATCTATCCCACATTACATGATTATGCCATATAGGAAAAGATAATCAATAACTTATATACTTTTTGAGTCCACCTGATCTTTATACTTTTTTTTTATTATATCTTGGCTGGTTTTATGTGTAAATATGAAGAGTAAGGACTTTAGTTGATATATACTACAATTTTGAAAGAGTTGATTTTTTTAATAAGCTTTTAATACATGTGCCTTCCTATACTTGTGTGAGCCACTTAAGGTAGCAAAAACATGGGATGTGGTTTTTGGTGTTCTCGATCAAGGTCTATGTCCTAAGTATCAAACATAAGAGATGGGTATAGCTGATTAAAAAATATGTAGCACAGAAGGAGTGTTGCACTCGTTATTGTATGCTCTGATAAAATCATTTTGGTCGTTTGTGCTTTCGATAATGTCTAGTGGTATGATGTGCCACATGAGATGAGGATCTCATCCTAAGCTCTCCAAATGTGGATATTTGTTGAGTTTTGATAGCCATCATTTAGTCATGCTTTTGTTTTGGGATAAAATTATAGATGGATTTTATGATTCATTTTTTGGCTATAACATGACTTGGTAAGTAATTAAAGGTATATGTGGTAAAATAATTTTCAAAGACTAAGCATGTATTTTGAAAAATTGAATTGGACCATTTATGAAGAACCTAGGTCAATGGGTATGTTTTAAACCCCATATTATTGCAAGGTTCATCGAGTTTTTTTGTAAAAATCATACTAAATTACTGTGCTATTTTCTAAACTATTACTGGTGAAAAATATACCAAGTCAAGAGGTTTTGATAAGAAGGAAAAACATTGAGTCTTGAAAATTGTGTTATAAACATTGGAAAAAGTATCATTTATCTATGCACTGGTTTTAAACACCCATACATCTTGACTCTATTTTTATAGTACATATTATGTGACCTAATAGTTAGTTCATTAGAATCCTCGATTACCTAAGACAATGAACCATAGGGAATGTCTTAAGATGCCCATCTTGTCCTTGACACATGTTGTGTGGATAAGATCATTGGGTTTGTGTGGATTTAGTACAAAGAGACTAATGTGGTTGAATCTTTGGGGTTCAGAAAAGGATTGCATATCGTGTGACCATGACCATTGAGTTATTTTGGCATGAGACTTGCCGGGCTACCTCATGGCATAGGCATGAGCATGCTGAGACAATACATGTAATATGTATTTTGTTTGAGTGGGAGTTGCTACAGTCCTACGATTGTTTTAGTTGCTCAAATATTCAGATATAACAGGTACTCTATTGCAAGCCGAAGGGATCCAGATAACTTATCATTTTATTGGGAGTACCTGCTTATGCTTGGTGGACCTGTTGGAACAACATATTGTAATGTTGTCCACCATGGAACACGGATATATGTTATTGGTTGTTTGGCTACAAAAGGAAGCAACATGATCAAAGAAATTCTGAGCTGCAGAGATACAACCCCATGTTATGGGGTTCATGAATTTCTTTTGCGACAACAAGTTCATGATTCACAATGTTATTACTAAGGATGTAAAGATGGACTACAGCCACATACGTGATGAGATCCAAGCAGCATAGAGA
The DNA here is from genome assembly GCF_054954075.1 of Amborella trichopoda. Taxonomy (NCBI): domain Eukaryota; kingdom Viridiplantae; phylum Streptophyta; class Magnoliopsida; order Amborellales; family Amborellaceae; genus Amborella; species Amborella trichopoda. The sequence goes on from NC_142339.1 coordinate 26,803,362, forward strand.
GAGGCTTCATGACTCTTATAGAACCTACATCCATGAATCATTATTGAAATAATTGATGGCGAAGGAGTTTGCCAGATTATGTACTAAAGCATCAAAGAGAATAAGTAAGAAAAACTTGAGAGAGAGAATGTAATGAGGGGATGAAAATGTGATGGAGAGATTGTAAGGCCTTCAAAATTTAAGTGGGAGATGTTGGCCATATAAAAGCCTTACGAGAGCATGTAAAACTATGATTATAGTGACATGATAACTCCCGTGGGAGTACGGTCTAGAGGGACTAAAGGATTATGATCCAAAGGGACCAAAGTTAGCAATATTGATGTCGAGACTCAAACTAGGCTTGACAAGCTAAGCCAGTTGAGTTTTAAAACCCTAAGATACATAGGCATAAAGTACAATAGAGAAAGGTTAGCAAGGTTACCCCTTGATGAGTTCGGAGAAATGCCCAAGGTAGTTTGCAAAGGGGCAGTGTGACCCTTGTGTGTGGTTGGTAGGCCCGAAGAGACGATGGCCAAATCCTCATCATGACTATCACCTATTGAGGGTGTCGCATGTACATACTTAGTCATGAGATTACGTGCATCCCCTAGCCCCTAGGCACAACCTTCAACCCGACGATCTTTAACATGTGGGGGCGGGTGGCATACATCAGATTACCATTATTCTCATACCCCCCGGGAAATACGTGGAGAGCCACATCAAACGTAATGGACCGGAAGCTTGTGGTAAAACTCCCAGGGAGACCTTCGTTTGCGAGGGCCTCATTCCCGATGTCCCTCTGGGGAACCTTCCCATGAGCAATGGCTCCCAGCCCATGGAAAATGCTGCCTAAAAAGGGTTGAGAAAACACGAAGCCCATCCCTTTGGCCATCATACAGGACACATAAAAGCAAACTGGCCGAATGACTAAGCCTTTGAGCTTGGCAAGACAAATTTACACAGGAAGAGGGCCAGGAACACGACCAGGTATACGCGGTCCCACCCTTCGCAGGGGTTCTTTGGCATTCCACATGACGCTTGAACTTGCATCTTCACTATTCTGGTGATTGTCGTGGAAGTAATCCTTCCATGCTCCGAAGTGCACCCCGCCGTATTTGACCTTGGACTCTGAGAGCAAGAGCTGATAAATCTCAAATAGCTCACAAGGTACATAGCCTCCCCTGTATCGGAGGTCGCCCCGTCGAGCAATTTTCCAAAGCCATCGAGAACGACCTTCTCAGAAGGGCCACCCACTAGAAAATGGTTGCCCTTAGTGAAGAAGGTAGCCTTGGTCAAGAGTTTACGGGCATCCCCTGGCTCCCTAGGCACAACCTTCATCCCGACAATCTTTAACATGCGGGGGTAGGTGGCTTACATCAGATTTCCATTGCTCTCATACGCCCCTTAGAAATACGCGGAGAGCCACCCAAAAACGTAATGGATCGGGAAGCCTGTGGTAAAACGCCCAAGGAGACCTTCGCCTGCAAGGGCCTCATTCCTGGCGTCCCTTGGGGGAACCTTCCCAATAGAATTGGCTCCCAGCCAATGGAAAATGTTGCACAAAATGGGCTGAGATAAAGCGAAGCTGGTCCCTTCGGCCATCATACATGCCACATAAAATCAGTATGGCCAAATGACTAACCCCTCAAGCTCGGTAGGGCAAAGTTACACAGGAAGAGGGCTAGGTACACGACCAGGTATATGCGGTCTTCTTGAAAGCCTTAATGGCCTCCGCCGTCAGTGCGTTGTCATTCCACAGGATGCTTGAACTTGCATCTTCATTGTCCTGGAGGATGTCGTGGAAGTAATCCTTCCCCGCTCCGAAGTGCACCCCGCTGGATTTGAGCTTGGACTTTGAGAGTAAGAGTTGATAAATCTCAAAAAATTCACTGAGATCAGACAGAGCCAGCCTACCCCTGATGGGTCGGTTGCCAAAAACGACCGCGTTGCTCAGTATGAACTCTTCATACACCTCCCCCAACAGGGGAATGCCTCCCACAAAATACAAATCTAGAAGGATGATGTAGACTTCACCACCCTCCAAGTGCCAACTGTTAGTCTTGGGGCACCATGCCTCCAACAAAGCCTTGACGGTATTGGGGCAATGGTCATAATGCATGCCGTGGCTAGCCTACAATCCTCTAAGATCTTGGCAAAGGAATAGAGGACGTCAAACGTGCAAGTGCTGTACCTAGCCACGAATTGGTGCTCTCCCTCAAAACGAAGAGCACTGGTGGCCCATTGAAGGCCAGGCTTAGCCAATATCCTCTTTCCCAGCTTAGGCATATGCTCGCTGGAAGCAAAACTCATGTGCAAGGCATGATAGAGAGGTACGCCGTCCCTCTCGATGAGAGGCTCCTCGTCGTCGCCCCCATAGTTGCGGAGTTCAACACTTTCCCCCTTGTAGGTGATGCTTGAGGGCCATTTTATCTCCTGGATAGGTTTAATGTTTCCAAGTGAGGTTCCCCTCATCATGGAGATGCCCGTATAAGAATCAGTCCCCAAGTCGCCCACATTGGGCAACTGGTTTTCATCAAGAATGTTCGTTGCAAAGAAACAAAAGAAAGCGGGGTGAGCAACTTAGGTAATGCTGCTCAATAGGCAGCGAGAGAAAAGAAACCTTACCAGGGTAATGGGCAGCTCTTATGCTAGCCATTACTATCGATAGACAACTCTGCTTAAAGAAGATGAGGGAAGAAAAGCAGGCAGAGGATAGATAGGAAATCAGGGTTCACAATTCAAAGGCAAACCCCTGCACATTCCTTCTTATAAGAGCCAAAGAGGGAGATCGCATGTCAAGCAAAACCGCCAAAGCAACGCGTGTCCCAATTACTAGAGGACACGAGCGACATGCGGAGCGAAGCATCAAGTGAAAATAGGAGCGTAGAAGCACAACAACCACAGGAACTGAAGTGTCGCACATGCGAAACATCGCGCGACTAAAAGATGTGAAAGTACGAACATCACATGAAGTAATGTCCCACATGTGCGGAGGATCATGCCTCGCCTCGAGGAAGCATTGAGGACATGTAATCACGTTGCCATACAATGCCAATGCAACCCCATCATTCATCATTTACTGTTCCCCATGCATGACGTAGCTCATCGAAAACAACACACGTACCGTCGCCAAAACTCCAAATCTCCGGCCAACTTAAAAGCTCGATGCGCACTCATGCACCATTACACTCGACAGGCAAGAGAGCTTTGTTCCTTGTCCTGTCCATACACACAGGATCCTTCGTGGTCTCTAACAAAACAAAAAAAAATCGGGGTCCTCACAAAAATCAGAAATGATTCATACCCCAAGAGTTGGGATGAAAACTCGTAAGGGCATCCCAACCATCAAAACCAAGGTGGACGACAACTGCCCCATGGGAAAAATGACAGTTCCATCGACCATTTATTATCCTCACCATTAACAGGGATAAGACCTGAGCCGAGGAAAAAGAAGACGAGGCAAACCATGGGTAAGAGCGAACACACAAACAAAAAATGCATAAGAGCAATGAACATCCAAGCAAAAACGAAGATTTATTTCATAAATGAAACAGATTACAAAATCGTGGTTACAACAATCTTTAGCCACAAGGAAGTACATCCATTCCGTAACGAGTCTCCTGCCTTCATTCGACGAAGAAGGCAAAGAGCCGAGAGCTGGTCAAAGGAGCAACTACCAGCGAAAGCCTGGGGCAAACGCTCTCATCAGCCATAGCAACGGTTCGTCCAAGCGTTTACACACAGCCTTGGGCATTGCGCTCTAGATTTCGTACAAACAGAGGGGCCCTAAAGCCACAAGCTTGCCATCTAGCATGGATGCACTACCGCCTTCCGCTGGGTCGAACATCTTCACCCAGACGGCCAACGCCCAGACGCGCCCTAAAAGCCAGGACCTGACAGTTAGCCCCAACATAGGGGCTCCCTAGTGAAACACAGAAGAAAGAAAAGTCTCCGGGCATCCTCCACCAACAGGAGATGCAAGCAAGGAACTTTACAAAGACAAGGGCAAGAGCTACCCTCACACTCTTTGGCCTAGGCTCTTTTTATAGAGGTCATAGGCCCATCATTAAAGCTCGCTGCTTCTCGAGCAGCACGTCGTCCAACCACACATACAGTGTCATCACAACAGTGCCTCGTTTGACTGTCATTTAAACCTTCTGACGCCTCACCTCCCAAGCGCCACTCTTGAAGCATCACGATCAAATATTCTGCCGCCTTGCCGCCAATTAAACATCTTCAACTGATCGCGACGGATCTCTTCCACTGCCCCGTCGTCCAAGTGTCACTATCTTGCTGACCTCGATCCTGACTGCAGGTGCTTCATTAGCCGATCGTCGTCTTCGCAAAGACACTCTACCCTGGTTAGGTGCCTCGATCTTGCCCATTGGATCTAGGTGATATGGCGGCACGTGTCTTGGGTTTCTGGTGAACTTGGGATTTAAGATCACTCTCTCGGAACCTCACTCAAGGGCAAGGGCAAGTACACCAACCAATGAGAGAGGAATTTTAGGTGGGTACGGGACTTACTTGGTCTGGCTTGCGTGGGCGCCCTCTTAAATCACGAAGAAAGCCCCCCAGCTGCTTGAGTTTGTTGGGAATCACCTCCTATAATCCTCTTGTTTTTTCTGCACCACACTTCTATGGTTAGTTTGTAAGATAAGTTGATCGAATGGACCCACCCTTGTCTTAGAGCAATGCACGTTCACATGAGAAGGCGATGAAGTGCAAGGTTCGGTGAAAGATAGAGAAGAGAAGAGAGCTTGGCGTAGGGGTGAGACTAGCATGACAATCATAAATTACCGACTCGGAGTGGTAGCAAGACGGGCATGGTTCTCAAGACCAGCACGGCGGAAATACTACTCAAAATGGAGGTTAGCATGACGGTGCTGAGCTAAGTCTATCCTCTGTCAAGTGAGAAGAGAAAGGGATGAAGAGAAGGGGGCGAGACGATAAAGAGAAGAGAAGTTTGAACGTCAATAGGCATTGTCATTGACAACACGAGGAGACGACATACCCCTTATGGACGGCGCTGAATCCTAACGAGGTACACGACGATGGTTTCTCCTAGGTCGCATGGCAAGAGGCGTGGGACGCAGGGAGAATGAAGATGGGCACCGGACATGCGGAGGAAGCTCGTGGACGTGTAGAGGAAGCTCACGGATGGCGATGGGTGTTGCTAGAGCCTCTAGCGGCTGGTGATAAGTATCACCATCCTTGCCAGACGCATAGTGGAGGAAGAACCTTGCCGGAGGTAATAAACTTCACCGTCTAGGTTTTTTGTCGAGACGTCACAGCTACGTCTGTGGGAGGCAATAGACAGTGCCGTTTACAGACTTCACTGAAAGAAAGAGACAGGAGAAGAGAAGGGGAGGGGGACTCGTGCATCGCACTGCCATCACCATGCACAACCCGTGAGACCAAGGGAGAGGCATGCACGACACTGCCACTACCGTGCACGACCTCTGCAAGGAACTCAGATGAAGAAGAGAGAGAAGAAGAAAAGAAAAAGAAGATAGAGAAGGTTTACCTCAACCCTGGGGGTACTGGTCAAAAGATTCTCTCACCTCACTCTCTCTCTCAAAGGTGAGACAATAATGGTAAAAAAGATAAACTTTAATTAAGTGAAACTCTCTCTTGTGTGTGTATCTGTCTCTTCCCTTCTTCTGCGTACAATGATGGTACGTATATATAGAAGTGTGCCCCAAACATGGGTGGATGATCAAAATTAACCATAATTTTTGAAAATTAAGATCAAATTGAATTAAAAGAAATTAGATAATAGGGTGCAAAATGACATATTTGCCCCTTCTTAACAAGTTGTAGAATTCTAGAACAGTCCCTATGTTGCCCTAGAACTTGCGTGATCTTGTATGACTGATCCAGGGATTTTCGGATGCTTGGTTGATCGTAAGATGATTGTTTTCTTGTAGGGCTCGGCATGGCGATCGATTGATGCCAACTTCGAGCCATAGATCGTGTTTTTGGTGCACGATCATGTGACATGAAATTTGAGTAGATCTTAAAACTTTGGATCGATAATGTGTTCGTTCCTTGATGTTTTTCTGTGTTTTCTTTGCTGAATCACGCTGAGCATGCCACTACGATCATGGGGCACCAAATGCAGCTCGATTCCGTGGCCGAACGAAGATTTTGTAAGTTTGAAATTTTGACCGGAATCAATTCCGGTGATAGAATTTGCAGTCTGTTCGTCGGCTTCGTGTGCAGAATTCGATTGTTAATCATGTACGGGGTTCGGGTCAGAGATGGCCCGAGACCTTACGTCCGTAATGGAATTGGTCTCGCGTCGATCGGGCCCGTGGGCGGCATGATTTGGCTACTCGAGCGAGGCATGACGCTGCTGAATTTTCTGCACTTTTTTCATGGATTAGCAACTTCTCTCTAGCTTTTCTTCACGCATGGGTATCCTTACAGGGGGTTTCATATATCGAATTGCTCGTCTCAACACGACGAACATGCTCACCAAATTTGAGCACGATCCGACTTGGGAAGCCTGAGATATGAGCGTCAAAATTCACTGATCGTGATTGTCCCTTCAATGGTGTAGTGATGCCGGGTAGCCGCACAGGAATAGTGTGCGGCCTCTCCTGTTTCACTATTTCACCTATAACTTCTTCTTGAAACGTCCGTTTGAGCTGAAACTTGACCCCTGGGGGTTTTCAACTGTGTCGGATCCAATGGTGGTGGTATCATAGCAATTTGAGATTCTAAAAATGTAGCTCTAGGTATAGGGGTCTATTTCAGGGTGCTAGAGGCCGATTCTGCCGAAACTGTTTCTCAGTTTGCATTGCCTTAGACATGTAAAAATGTGATGAAACTTGGCAGGATACTCTTGAGAGACCTCATGAAGATATTGGCTAGTTCTGGGGTTGTTTTGAGACTATTGAAATTTCCACTACTTGCTAGGCCTTTATTGAGCGGGGGCCTCATGTTGATGATAAAATCCTTCCAACTGCATGCCCCGCTGAATGTTGTGCTTCGAGAGAATTGAGAAGTGCAATCATTCAGGAAGTTTGAGGGATATTTGTCAAATTCCACACCCTCAAGAGACTATATGTGGTTTTGGAGCATGAGGCATTTGTCAAGACCTCCTTGTACATAACCAAGCCTTTTTTGTAGACCAAATGGTACGAATCTTTGATCGACATTATTTGCTGCTACACCAGGTTTTCTTTTGACGCTCAAGGTATGTCCTGTAGGTCCCGTCTAGCGGGGTCCAGTCAGGGGCTTCTGACCTAACCCGAAAGTCTGGTCCCATGTAAGCTAGGAGATTTGACGAAGACGTACCTTGAAGCCAGTGGCAAGTTAGACCCTGACTTCATCTATTTCTTTCCTTCACCAGCATCCCTCGAGAACAAGTTCCTCGAACTTCATTCCCAACCTTCTAAGCAAAGACCCAATGTTTAGCTCCTAGTTCTTAACCTGGATTAGCGTGAGGAGGGACTTAAAGGTCCTAACTCCCCATCTCCTTTCCCTAGTAGAACTTCCATCAAGGCGCCCTACACTGGTAGTACATCTGCTACCACTCACAGAATACATCCTGTCACCGGCAAGTCACTTGTCAGTTGTATTATCGAGGTACACCGAAAGCTGCCCAGTCCTTTTTTGCAAAAGGCAAGCAAGTTGTCGTTGCTTTTGTGGGTTACCCCCCACATTCCTGCACCACCTCGGGTCTCTATCTTTAGAGACTCAACACCGAGGAGGAGACCCTGGGGCCTTTGCCTCCCACACACACCCTAAGGCTCGTGGGTCATCCACTCGAGCCATACCTCGAGTCAGTGTCTAGGATCAGGCCTCCTCGGGACAAGTTCTATACACGTTTTACATGTGCATTCGACCACTCGGGGCAAAGCCGTCGTTGCGCCAACCCGAGTATACGAGAGATGACCCTCTCGTCCTCGCACTCATCACACATTAGAGCACCCTATAAGGGGTAGGCTTATGCCTGTTTCCTTACATACACCTACTCACGGTTCTCGGTCTCCTAAGGCGAGGCCACTTGTTCGAGCCTTAGTTGACTCCCAAGTCACTCGTAATCCTTCTTCAAAGGGTGCACAAGCGTTGCCTTCCCAAACTCCCACTCCTCGCTCTCAACTCAGGCATCATAGTGAGTCGTTCCTTCCCTCGTCTGCCTCATCTCCTTCGGGCAAGTACCTCAAACCTTGGTACTCGAAGACTTCCCCAAGAGTACCATCCTGAACCAGCCTCGTCATTTCAGCCATGCCTCTAGAGCCCATAAGAGAGCTTGGGGAAAAGACATGATGGGAGACCAAGTCCTTCGTCCTCCCCGGCCCAGGTTGACGTCAGTTCCTGGCCCACACCTTTTGCTTCACCTAATGGAGACAACTCTCTCTTGAGCAAAAAGAGCTAACTAGCCACAATCCCAATCGCAGTTCTGGCATGAGGTTCATCAATGCCTCAAACCCAAGCATGATAGGGGCTTGCAAATCTTGACAAGGAAGCAACCTATATAATCAGGGCACCTAGTTTCGATAACCCTCTTTACCGGAACCCCTTCTACCCTCTTTTGATGACAAGGCCCGAAGAAGAGTTGTGAGAATCTTGCATTGTGGTCAACGTCATAGGAGATAATGTAGTCACTCAGCAGTCGCGGTCTCAAGACCGTTGAGAACCGGTCCTCACTCGCTTATCGTAGAAGAGCCGAGTCCAGTAGGGGCATGCTGAGCCCCTGTTGACTGATCTGCCGCGAAGTACCCGCCAGCCTTAGGAACCTTCAGCCGCACCTAAAGCTGACCTCCATGGAGAAATGGTCAGTGTAATGGTTGTAAACGAACCTGGCGACTCTCAGGAAGCATGCACAGAAAGATTCGAATAGATGCGCAAGCAATGATGGAGAAGATTGATCGCATGGAAGCCGCGTGACATTCGGCTAACCATGAGGTCAATTCCCATCATTTTGATGATACAACTTCAAGGCAGCCCCCTCTTCTTGCCGCACAGGACAATTCTATCCTTCACCACCTCTCTCAGGTGGACATCGATGCTATGGTAACCTACAACATCAAGAACAGACAGATCCCTAGAATACAGGGTGCAACGCTATACCAAAAGCCATACCCCTCTTACATTGATCAGGTGATGCTTCCCTCAGACTACAAGAAAGGGAAGTTTTCCCTATTCAATGGTACTACATCTCCGCACCAGCATATTGCCCACTTCCAGGTGGCATGTCCAGATATGACAGCTAATGGGAGGCTCCTCCTCCATCAGTTCATTGAAACTCTAGACGGCCTGGCCTTTTAGTGGTTTGCTCAGCTTCCCCCAAATTCAGTACATACTTGGGAGGAAATGGAGAAACTGTTCCACCAGCACTTCTATGAGGTTGAGAGAGAAGTCGAAACCATAGAGCTTCTCAGCTTGACCGAAGAACCTAACGAAGCCATGGACCAATTCATAGCAAGATGGAGAGATTTAGCTGCTCGACATCCCAATCCCATGCTTGAGAAGGAGGCAGTTCAGACTTGTGTGTGAAACATGCATCCTAGGATTGCTCAACATGTTGAGGCCTCCAATCTGACCTCCATGTCAGAGTTGATTGCTAAGTCAGTTCGCATAAAGAGCTTGTTACACCACCATGGTGGGTCACGACAACAGTCTGCAAGCTTAGGAAATAACCGAGGCAACGGTAGCTCTTTAGCAAACCCTGAGGTAGTCATCAAAAAGGGGTGATCAGTGCAGCTGTCACCATTAGTGATCCAAAGAAAGTTGTCTCTCAGATTTTAGATCTCTCCAAAGGGGTAGGCACAACAAAGGCTGTGCCTTAGGCAGGTAAACAATAACAATCATACAACCAGGTACCCCCACCCGCGAACCTTAATCGAGATGACTATTGGACTAGACATCAGAATAAGGTTTATCCTTTTGAAAAGGAATGGGTTCCAAGATTGCTCTGACTATTGCTAGAACAAAACATGATTGAGCTGCCCGAGATCAAGTTTCCTAATCAAGTTGGTCTTGACACGCACACAAGATACTGTGCTTATCATTGAAGGGTAAACTACCTCACAAAAGATTGCTACACACTTAAAGACCTCATCGAGGCTCTGATCTAGAAGGGCCAGATCAAGCTTGAAGAACTAAAGAAAGCATTCAGGGCAACTGAGGCTTCTTACATAGTGATAGTCCACAAGGAAGATGAAGCGCCCAATCTCCTTCATGCCCTGTTTGTCATGATGTTTCAAGAAGGCCTCATCACTCCAAAGCTGGCAAGGAAGCCCCGACTCCTTGCCCAGGGAACTGAAAATCATTGGTACCTGTACCATCAGATATGGGGCGACGACCTCAGCAAGTGCTTCAGTTTTCATGACATAATCATGAAGAAAATACAGGGATGCCTAGAACCTTGTAACATTTTGGAAGGAGATCCACAAGTCACTGTTTCACTAGTGCAAGAGGGCCTCCCAACACAAGACCCGGGTAATGATGATTCAGATCCTACTGGACCCTCAACTTTCCAACCGTGGAGAGTCTACCATCGGCGAAGCAGACTCAAATCTTTAAAGCGAGAGGTAGTCAATCAAGCTACGACTGTTCATAAACCTAGCAAGACGGACCAAGAACCTCCAAAGGTGACTAGGAGAAGACGCTCCCCAAGGGCTGCTCGTTGAAAGAACAAGATTCCTCAGCCACCGGTCAAGTCACAATTTCTTAGCCCTCTTCCTCCATTGCCGAATTTACAAGACTTCATACCGGTTGCCATTGACCTTATACCTTCGTCTCATCAAGAGGATACCCTTGGGTCATCTCTTACTCGGGGCACGTCCAATGAGGGTGACGACATTAAAAGCACCCCTCAAGGGTCTAAGCAGGGGAAAGACTTAAAAGACTCCATGTACACTTCAAACTCTGGTGATGACGTAAAAAGCTAACCAGATCGATTTGATGAGGGGAATGACCTTAAAGGTCCCTCACCTACTAACCCTCCTCCTCCTCCTTCTTCTTCTTCTTCTTCTTCTTCCCCCTCCTCCTCTTCTATGTCTCCTGCAGGTGCAACCTTGAAATGTCCAGACTTCAAGGCTCTTGACAGAGAACTTAAAGGAACCAACATAAGCAGGATGCACCGGAGGTGGCTAAGAAAGACGCTAGCTCAGGCAGCTAGATTCTTGACAATTGTTGATGCTCTAGCCGCTCGAGCTAAGTCAGAGCCATCTCCTTCTAGGAAGCGCAAGAAGTCAAAGAAACCTCAGTGGCCTCCTGAGCCCTACTTTGATTAGAGGCTGAGAGAATCAAGAGGGTAAAGCTTCTATTCTCAGGAAGCTTACCACATGGTACAAGTTTATGAAGTATCAGCTAGCACCGGGTAAGCACTGCAGACACCCATATAAAGACCGAGCAATTCCGTAAGAGTGAAACTGAGAGAGACTAACTGAGATATACAGGGCGTAAAGTGACAATTCCCATACATGACTATTCTCTAAGCATGTCTAATACACATAGAGAAAGAAATTCAATTCATTTTTCATAATCCATTTGAAACCTATTCTCGGAGAAGGAGCAAACCCAGGAAATGGTACCCTTGTGTGTAATCTCAAGTTTACGGGCTGATATGCTCATTAGTGTTATTCCTTTCTTTTATATGTATATATTCTTAAAAACAAATGTATAGGTTCAAGACCTGAATCAAGGGTATTCGACCTATTTTGCTTTATTTGGTTGATATAAACTGTAACATATGATTAAATATCTGGAACTGTTTCGTTCCTAATACATGATATAAATCCTATGTTTCTTTGATATGAAAGGCATGGGCGAATTTGGCCCCGAGTGTGATGTTCTGTGGTCATTTGGTTGGAGTTTAATGTTTCTTTAAATATTTTAATCAATTTAAGCGTCACAAATCCATTGGGGAACAATTCAACTCTGGTTGGGTTTAGGAAATGAAACTTTTCTCTCTAAGATGGATCTTGTGTTACATCTCTTTGATTCACTATTATGTTTTTTTTTGTATACCTTGACGAACGATCCCCTGTGTCTTTACACAGGTCATCAAAGGTGACGTCTTCGATGGTTGCTCTTACAACATCCTTTTTAGTAGATACCATACATGTCCCCTTTGCGGCATTCATGACAACAGACCAATTTCCCTTCAATGGCGATATGGTTGGACCAAGTGCAGGGAGAAAGTGGCTGTAGTGTAAGAGTGTAAACTGCAATGGTTGGACCAAGTCCAGGCCTAAAGTCGACTTCATCCTTGGAAGTAGGCTTCTTTGGGGGGTGTTAACTTATCTCAACTTAAGTCAACAAACTGCATGTAGCAGTCGCACCCCGAGGAGATGAGTGCCCAAATCTTTTCTAGAGGTTTTACAGATGATGCCAGAGCTGCCATGAAGCTGCTACACTCACGAAATCCTGCAAGGCTCACAGTCCCTACTCTTGAAAAGCGTACCTTCAGGGTTTGTGGGGACAAACATCATAATTTTTGCTACTAACACCCCATGTTCTTTATCCTAGGAGCTCAGGATTTTGCCTTTGATTGTACAACTTCCATATTCCCAATATGCAACTAATATGTCGACGGTTAGAGGTCTTCATAATACTAATTCGCTTGGCTCATCGACTGATTCCCAGAGGATAATAGTTAGAGGTCTTCGCGACACTCACTATCTTGGCTCGCTAATTATTGCCCATAGGCCGGCGGTTAGAGGTCTTCGCAAAACTAACTCGCTTAGATCGCTGATTGCTGCCCATAGGCCGACTGTTAGAGGTCTTTGCCACACTAACTTGCTTGGCTCACTGATTGTTGCTCATAGGCCTGCGGTTAGAGGTCTTCGTGACACTAACTTACTTGACTCACTGATTGCTGCTCATAGGCCAACGGTCAGAGGTCTTCACGACGCTAGCTCGCTCGGCTCGTTGATTGCTACTCATAGGCCAACGGTTAGAGGTCTTCGTGATACTAACTTCCTTAGCTCACTGATTGCTTCCCATAGGCCGACAGTTAGAGGTATTCACGACACTAACTAGCTTGGCTCGCCGATTGCTGCCCATAGGCTGGCGATTATAATTCTTCTTGACACTAACTCGCTTGGATCGCCACTTGCTGCCCATAGGCCGATGATTAGAGGTCTTTGCTACACTAACTCACTTGGTTCACTGATTACTGCTTATAGATGGGCAGTTAGATGTCTTCACGACACTAACTCACTTGGCTCGCCTATTGCTGCCCATAGGCCAGTGGTTAGAGGACTCCGTGACACTAACTCGCTTGGCTCATCTATTGCTGCTCATAGGCCGATGGTTGGAGGTCTTCACGACACTAACTCTCTTGGCTCCCCGATTGCTGCTTATAAGCTAGCAGTTAGAGGTCTTTGCGATGCTAACTCTCTTGGCTTGTTGATTGCTGCTCATAGGCCGACAGTTAGAGTTCTTCGCAATACTAACTCGCTTGGCTCACCGATTTCTACCCATAGGCCGATGGTTAGAGGCCTTTGTGACACTAACTTGCTTAGCTCATCGATTGCTGCTCACAGGCTAGTGGTTAGAGGTCTTCGTGACACTAACTCTCTTGGCTCACAGATTGCTACCCATAGATTAATGGTTAGAGGTCTTTGTGATACTAACTTGCTTGGTTCGCCAATTTCTGCTCATAGGCCGACGGTTAGAGGTCTTCACGACACTAACTTGCTTGGCTCACTGATTATGGCCCATAGATCGACAGTTAGAGATCCTGGCAACCCTAACTCGTGTGGTTCATTGTCGCCTCCTTATAAATTGATCAACAGTAAGTATCACGTATTTCGGTGTTTAATGGTAATATTTCCAACCTAAATGTTAGGTATTGTAAGTGACTTCATTTCCCTGATATCTCTATATTCCCTGAGATATTCCTGCATTTAACTGTAATATTTTCGATACTATAAGTTATATATATATTTGTTTAATGACAATATGCTTTTAATAAGATATGTGCGCATGACAACATGCTTCTGATGAGACATGTGCGATAAGATATATGTACATGGCAACATGCTTCTGGTGAGATATGTGTGCATGGCAAAATACTTTTGAAGAGATATGTGTGCATGGCAACATGTTTATGATAAGATATGTGTGATAAGATATGCATGCATAGTAACATGCTTCTAATGAGATATGTGTGATAAGATATGTGTGCATGGCAACATGCTTCTGATGAGATATGTGAGCATGGTAACATGCTTTTGATAAGATATGAGAATATGAAAACATGCCCTTGTTATGATATGATGTGATATGGTGCCGGCAGCTGTGATCTTTCCCTAACTCTCCATGATAGGAAGCAGAGTTAGGATGTGATTGTTGGGGAGGGTCGTGCCCCCCAAACCTATGTTAGTGCACTATGCATTGGGTCCTCCTTTGGTTGTGTAACGCTCTCTCCCTAGAAGGGCACATGAGAGGGTCGTGTCTAGCAAGCCCTCTGCCTATCAAAATCCCCAAAGCGTGCTGGAACTGTGTGCATGTGTGAGGTACCACGCAACAGATTTACCCGTTGGTGGTGCTTCTTCCTGTGGGATGGTAGAAGATCTAACCTTGGACCCAAGGTTAGTACTTCTATTGCAGGACTTCTGTTGTTGTGAATATTTGTAAGGCTACTGTATCTACTGCAGGACTTCTGTTGTTGTGAATATTTTTAAATTTAGTGCTTCTACTGCATGACTTCTGTTGTTGTGAATGGTTAATGCTTATACTGCAGAACTTCTATTACAGTGAATGGTTAGTACTTCTACTGCAGGACTTTTGTTTTTTGAATGGTTAGTGCTTCTACTGCAGGATTTCTATTGTTGTGAATGGTTAGTGCTTCTACTACAATATTTTTGTTGTTGTTGTGAATGATTAGTGCTTCTATTGCAGGATTTGTATTGTTGTGAATGCACGTTGATTGGATTTTGTTGTTGTAAATGCCTGTTGACCATGCCTGATACTCAAATGCAGTGATGTTTTAACACTATTAGATTATATATGATCCCGAAGTGAATCACGTACATTTAGTTTATGTACCATGCCTATTTTAATTGTCCAATAAGGAATACATGACCTGGGTGAGATTAGAAATGAATTTATTTAATGGTGTGCATTAAAATGAAATCGATACTCTGAAATTTTGCTTAATATGTATTATTTAAAGAAATATTTGCACCACTAGCCGTGAATTGTATGGATAGTAATGGTCACTTATTGAGTAGCCAAACTCACCAAATTATGTAATTTTTCTAGGTAATTGCAGTCTCATAGTTCGAATGCAGCAGGACCATCCTTGAAGGAATTGTAGTCATGATTAAATTCCTTTGTAACTTTTGACTCAAATTCGCCATTATAATTTTGTCCCATCAAAAGATGTAAATATCTTGATCTTCATGTTAAGAATAGTTGGAGTAGACTTTGTACAAAAGTTTTAGAAATAGAAAAATTCGTGTTAGTGCAGTATGTAAATAAAATTTTAATGTTGTTTTATACATAGTATAAGAAGAATATGATAAAAAAATTGTTTTGCAGCAATATAATATATAGTAAAAATTTAGAACTTGTGTTGTTCCTTAATAATAAACTGTCACATCTCAGGAAATTTTAGTGTTATAAACTTGGGGTGTGACAAGGTCGCGCAAAGACTTTTCTTTCTTCTGTGTTTCGTAGGTCCTATGTTGGCGCTGGCTGTCATGTCCCGGCTTTTGGGGTGTGTTTGAGCATTAGGCATCTGGGTGAAGATGTTTGACCCAGTGGAAGGCGGTAGCGGATTTGTACTAAATGGTGGGCCTATGGCTTCAGGGCTCCTTTGTTTGTACGGAAGCCATGGCATAAGGTTCATGGCCGTGTATAAGATGTGGAGGGTCAGCCACCGTTAATCCCGACATACCTTTTTAGGTATGATGGTAAAATGCAGGGGCGGTGGTTAGCTTGTCATTTTTTTTGGTGGTGGTCGACCGATCAGAGGATCGGGTCGGTCTGTTAGTTCGATGCTTGGGTAAACTATTGGTAAGTGGAGTAGGGCCCTTATTGTTCGGTTTTTTCTTGTTGCTGCTCAGGTAACCAAGTTTTGGCCCCTCGCCCTTGCCGGAGGACACGTAGAAGGAAGAGGCGCTCTTTGTTTTCTTCAAGTCTTGCTTGAAGAGATGGACACAACCTCTTAGAAGGCAACACCACCGCGAGGAGGCAGCGAAGCTCTTGAGGGGGTGGATTCATTCCAGAACAGATGTACTTCTTTTTATTGAAGTTACCATCAATCTTGTAATCCTCTTTGTTCATGAAATAAAATTCTCCTTCGCGTTGAATTCTCCTTCTTTGACTTGTGTGCATGTGTGTGTGTTGCCATTGCGCCGCTTTTTTTTCATTGGCTTAGTTCTTATCCCTGCTGATGGTGAGGATAAGAAATGGTCAAACTCTCATTTTGCTTATGCAGTAGCTGTCGTTTGGTCTGACTCGGTGGTTGGAACACCCTTGCGAGTTTTCGTCCCAGCCCTTGGGGTATGCGTCATTTCTGATTTTCGCAAGGATCCCACATTTTTTTTTTTTGGGGTCCACAGAGGGTCATGTGTGTGTGGGCGAGACAAAGAATAAAGTTCGCTTGCTCGTCGAGTATAGTGGTGCATGAGTGTGCACCAAGCTTTTGAGTGGGCATGGGATTTGTACGGGCTGAGAGGGGAAGAGTTGCGTACCTGAGCGACATTTTGCTGGTGGTAGGTGTGCCATTTTTGATGAGCCGCGTAACACATGCGGAGTAGTAAATGCTGAATGAGAGGGCTGTGTTGGCATTGTACGATAACGTGATTACATGTCCTCAATGCTTCCTCGGGACGAGGTGTGATGTTTCGCACATGTGGCACGTCGCTTCACGTGTTGTTCGTACTTCCGTACCTCTGAGCCACGTGACATTTCGCTCGTGCGACACTTCGATTCGCGTGTGTTTGTTCTTCCGTCCTCTTGTTTTCATGTGACACTTTGCTCTGCGTGCTGCTCGCGCCCTCTTATAATTGGGCCACTCACTTGCTTCATCGGTTTGCGAGACGTGCGATCTCCCTTCTTTGGTTCTTATAAGATGGGGGACGCATAGGGATTCACCTTTGAATTGTGAATCATGACTTCCTTTCTATCCTCCGCTCGCGTCTCTTCCCTCATCTTCTTCAAGCAAAGTTGTCTGTTGACAGTAATGGCCTGCACAAGCGTCGCCCCTTCTCCTGGTAAGGTTTCTTTCCTTTTGCTGCCTGTTAAGCAGCATGACCTGAGTTGCTCACCTCACTTTCCTTTGCTTCTTTGCAGCGAACATTCTTGACGTGAACCAGTTGCCCTGTTCGGGGGAGCTGGGAACTAATTCTTATACGGGCATCGTCTTGGTGAGGGGAACCTTGCTTGGAAACATTGAACCTACCCTGGAGATAAAATGGCCCTCTAGCATCACCTATGTGGGGGAAAGCACCAAACTCAGCACATTTGGGAGCGACGATGAGGAGCCTCTGATCCAGAGAGATGACACACCTCTTTATCATGCCTTGCATAGGAATTTTGCTTTCAACAAGGATACGCCCATGCTAGGAAAGAGGATGTTGGCTAAGCCGGCCTTCAATGGGCTGCCGGTGCTCTTCGTTTTGAGGGAAGCACCAATTTGTGGCCGGGTATAACACTTAGACGTTTGACGTCCTTGACTCTTTCACCAAAACCTTGAAGGATTGCAGACTAGCCACGGTGTGTCAGTACTCGGCTAGCTATTATGACGGCTGCCCCAATACCATCAAGGCTTTGTTGGAGACATGGTGCCCTAGAAATAATAGTTGGCACTTAGAGGCTGGTGAACTTGGAATTACCCTTCTGGATTTGTACTTTGTGGGCGGCCTTCCCTTATTAGGGGAGGAGTATAAATAGTTTGTACCAAGCAATTTGGCCATCTTTGGCCCCGACACATCAGGGGTAGGCCGTCTCCGTCTGGTCATAGTGAACTTTTTGAGATTTATCAGCTCTTGCTCTCGGAGTTCAAGCTCAAATCCGGAAGGGTGCATTCCGGATCATGGAGGGAAGACGCAAGTTTAAACGTCATGTGGAATGACAATGTGCTGATGGCAGAGGCCATTAAGGATTCTAAGAAGACAGTGACCCTCCTAAGCGTGTAGGGCGGGACCGCGTATACGTGGTTGTGCACCTGGCCCTCTTCCTGTGTAAATTTGACCTGCCGAGCTCGAGGGGTTACTTCATTCAGCCATGCTGCTTTTATGTGGCCTGTATGATGGTCGAAGGGGCCGGCTTCGTGTTAGCTTTGCACATTTTATGCAGCATCTTCCATGGGCTGGGAGCCATTGCTCATGGGAAGGTTCCCCCAAGGGACATCGTGAATCAGGCCCTTGCAGGCGAAGATCTTCTTGGGTGTTTTACGACAAGCTTCCCTATCCAGTACATTTTCGGGTGGCTTTCCGTGTATTTTCAGGGGGCATATGAAAATAATGGCAATTTGACTGATGCCACCTGCCGCCACATGTTAAAGATCACCGGGATGGAGCCTGTGCCTAGGGAGCCGAGGGATGCCCGTAAACTCCTGACCACGACTACCTTCTTTACCAAGGGCAACCTTTTTCCTGTGGGTGGCCCTTCTGATAAGGTCTTTCTTGTCGGCTTTGCAAAGTCGCTCGACGGGGCGACCACGGATACAAGAGAGAGCATACGAGGTTGTATTCTCTCGTACCGAGTTGTAGGTGACAAGAAACTTGAGGGGCATTTTCCTCATTGTTTTGCGTGTCAGCACAGCCTAGACTAGGGATGTTGTGCCCCCGTATCCTTAACTTTGGAAGAAAAGGGGGGCCACATGAACCCGAGGCCTCGGTGACAAGTCACGAGGGCTGAACCAACCTTGACATGATGACGGCGTGTGAGACTTGTCTCGACCTCCCGGGCTCGAACTGGTTCGTGATTCCTCATTACGGTCACTTGGGTTGTGTGATCGATGAATACCGACGGTGGTGGGATGCTGCCAGCCGTGCCTACTGGCGTATGAACCACCCTTGGCAAGAGATCAATTGCTCTCATTGGGATGGTAGGGCTGGGAAGTGCTTCACTCCTCTCTTTTCTCGAATTTTCGAGCTAGACTATTACCCCCCCCCCCCCTCAGCTAGAAAGAGCTCGCGAGACCCCATTCCTTAGAGAAGGACGAGGTAGGCATGGAGTATCTGTCGTTGTTAGGTTGGACAAAGTCTTTCTTTGCTGGCCTTAGCTTCTTATTTGTTGGGGAGAAGGAGGGTGTTGTCTCTGGCAGTGAAGAAAGACCTGCCTAGGGGTTGGCTACCCCGAGGCAAAGTGGGTCGCGGACTGGTGGAATTGACAAGGCTAAGCACGATCCGAGGGTCCGCACGGCTATGGAGCTGGTGAGTGTTCCTATGAGGGAGGGTAGAAAAGGAGGAAGAAAGAGAAAGGGGGTGAAGAAGTTGAAACCTACCTCCTCAGCTTTGGTGAGAAGAGTCCGTGTGAGTGAGGAGGATCCGTCTACCTCAGACACGTCCTCGGCGGCGTCGCTTGTGAAACACGCGTGGGTGGGGGCTTGTACAACACCGACTATGCCTTCCATTGCCTCCGCCCTCAGAAGCGGTGTTGGCTCCACTCAGAGGAATAAGTTCATCCTCGCCCGGTTCGGATGGTCAATTGAGGGGGCCTTCTTCGAGAGCCAGGGCGGAGGTGTCGCCTTCTGTTAGTGACCATTTTATGTATACTGCGCTCCCCGCAACCTTTGCCTCGACTGTTTTGGCAGTGGAGGCGGAGAGAACGCCCTCTCCGAGAGTCTCTTCATCGAGATCAGCGGCGTCACCCACCTTAGAGTCGCCAGCCTCGGAGGCGCGCTCGCTGGAGGCTTCACTTGAACCTTCGTCACCCTCAGGAGAATCTCTTGCCCTTGTCATAAGGGACCCCATCCTTGAAGTCCCTCTTCTCAATGTAGTCAGTGTGGCTGTTCCTTCCTCATCACCCTCAGATGACAAGGCTCTAATGTTGAGGGGGATGCTGCGCTTGTGCCTTCAAATGATAAATGGGTGTCCTTTCTCAAATTGGGGACATTTCAAATTGGGGATTGCAAATTGGGGACATTTCAAATTGGGGACATCTCAAATTGGGGACATTTCAAAGTGATAGGCTGTTGGGGGACATTTCAAATTGGGGATTCGAGGCTCACGTGTGTGAAACCGAGGTGCGAGCATCCAATGAGGAATGCCTGACCATCTTTGAGAAACGTTTGGCCAGCCAGGGTGCGGTCATGGAGAAGCATGAGCGGTTAAGGGCCCAGCACCTCTCCGACCAGGCTCATCTCAAAAAGGAAATCACTAGTCTCTTTGATGAAATTCAGGTTGCGGAGTGCGAGATTGGGGAGCTGAAAACTCGCGTGGCCTCCTTAAAATCTCGATGCCTCTGGGGTAGGAGATGGTACGTCGACATTCTCATTCATTGGAGCGGCTGGGCTCCAAAGCGGTGTCAGTCTGTGATTTGGCAGACGTATTTGCCAAGAGTATTTTCGAGCTCAAGGAGTAGAGGGATAAGGCCTTGCGGCGTGCAGACGAGTTAAGAATGAATTTTGAAGAGGCTCTTGACAATTTTTTAGGGTGTAAGGTGTCACTACCCCACCCCTGGACCCCTGTTGGAGGGTGACAGAGCGTAGGAATCGCGACCAGAGGTGGTGAACGTCACTCAGGTGGGATTGGCTCAGCGCATAAAAACCTGGAATCAAGAGCAAACCATGAGAGAAAACTGTAATAAATCCATTCGACAGAAAGATATCAATTCAAATGTACAGCCATCTCATTTATTCAGTATCTCAAAAGTTTCTACAATTCCTTCAAGGCACTATTGGCCCAAAATACATAAAATAAAATATACATCATATGGATGAGACCACCAAAACATATTATAAAAGTCTTCGAAGGACGACCTTTCAAACTTCTCAACTTCGAGCTTCAAACCCTCAAATGGCCACCGTCCTTTAGCATAGATGCCAACACCCTTCACTCTACAGTTATGTAACTGAGATGGAATGAGCTAACAACCTAGTAAGCAGATCTACACTATTGCATTCCAACTAGTATAACAGTGATAACAATATGCAGTGTACATTTATTCACAAAGTACCAAGTGGAGTCCTCCAATATGCTTTCTAATATTCTCACATTATTATGATGAAGCAATCTAATATACAACACGTGAGTCATAAATGACTTCATTATCGACAATATAGTAGGGACAACATAACATAGTTACAAAACTAGTAAATCCTACTCCCGAAGTAGAATTTTCATTGCTCAGGTTAAGCTAATCTTGCTGCTTGAAACCTCTACCCTCATTCAGGAAGGAGGACAATGACAAGTGGATGTCCCACTTCGTAATGCCCTCACACACACACACACACATCCACAGTGCGCTTTGGGGTTTTCAATAGGCAGTGGCCTTGCAACACATGACCCTTTCCTTGTGCCGTTCTGGCGAGAGAGCGTTATACTACCATTGGGTGATCGAATGCGTAGTGCCCATATAAATCTAGGGGGTGCGACCCTCACAAATATTCACATTCACATCCTGACTCCTGTCCTATCATGGGGAGTTAAGGAAAGATCTTAGCTGTCAGCACCATCATTCACACAGTGGGTGACCATTCACATAACACATAAGCAGCATGCTGCCATGCACATATATCATATGAGAACATTTTACACTAGCAACCGATGACCTATTGTGCAGTGCCCTGTATCAAAAGTCTTATAAATCACATATCACATAAGCAGCATAGTATCACATTTTGATGATATCAGTATCTTATCATGATAGTATCAATATCACATTTTGGTAGTGGCGCATCACATTTTAACAATATCACAATGACACTATCATAGTAATGGTAACATTATGTCAGTTAAGCCTTACCTCTCAATTTCCTACCATCAAGGGCAATGACGTGCACTTACCATTAGGGTCACAATCTTTGGACCATTTAGAGTTTGAAGATGGTTCCAAAACTAGTTTTGTACTAAACACACTTATCCCTCAAATTGAGGAGGTGGGGGGGGTTGACCTCTTACAGGTTCAAAGAGGTGAGGGTTTACTAGCTACTACACCTTGCGGTGCACAGGGGACAGCGACATACCCTGGTTCATATCACTGTAATTCTCAAACCTTGAAGCAACTTGTGACGATTTCAAAATAAAAAATTAATTCAAGACGTATATCTTTCTAACAAAGCTAATTTAAAGTATTTGGATACAATTTGGTGGTTCAAAGATTTATGCCAAACAAGGTGATAGTTCTGAATTTTATCAACACTGCCCACAGTGATATACCTTCATAAAATGAAGTATAAATTTCAATATAAGAAGAATATAAAAATACTTTCAGCATGAAAATTTTATCCCATTCAAAGATCTTTCAAATGGCTATGGTTTGACTGTAAATGAACTCCGTTTTGTTAGTTAAAATCAGTGACCACAGTAGCATCAGTGGAAAATCCAAGAAAACAGTCGACAATGATATACCTTCTCATTTAGAAACATAACTTCATTTTCATAAAGAATTTAAACAATGGAAAAAGTCTAACATCTAACTAGATTTATATATCTTTCCAATGGCAGTGATTTGAGGTCAATTGGACCACGTTTGGCTGTTCAAAAGCCTCTTTCAAGAACACACATATTTCTGGAATTTCACAGTAGCATATAACATATCTCAAGAACACATTCCATGAGCTTCATTCCATGGTGAAGAACATGATAACAACTATTTTCTCACAATGTACACACATAACATGCTTTTCTTACATAATCTAAGAATCATACATTCATTCTCAACATCCACCATTATCATAGAACAAAAACCCCAACTTTCAGTAAACAAGACATAAGGATTTAGTACATCACATACACTTTCCTTTCTCATTTACGTGCATAAATTCCCATGCATCCTTATGACTACAATGCCATGGTGATGGATCCACTTACATGAACAACAATGGTGCCTTCTCCAATCCTCTTCTCACAGCTCTCACCCGCCCAACAATGGCTGCCCTCCAATTGTCCCTTCTTCAAACCTTATGTCTTAGAGAGAGAGAGAAGAAGAGTGAGTGTAGTGGGAGAGAGATGAGGCTTAAGTACTCTTGTGTTTGAGGTGGCTGACCATGTGTTACCAAAAGGCTCAAAAATCTCGACAAGTGTCTCTCAAATCAGCATGCACTCTAAAAGTGGCACTCACAACTCATGCATGTCAGAAATACAAGCGGCAGCGAATTGCCGGTGATAGCCCACTCTTCGCGAGGCGTTACCTCTTACGCGTGCGGTGTTGTTCGCTTCGCCGAGTTCCCTTCACTTCGCCACGAGCCCTTCACTTCGTCGCTCTTCGTCGTGTGCTTTTCACTTTGTAGCGCGCTCTTCACTTCGCCGTGCACTCTTAACTTCCCCATGTGCTCTTCACTTCGCCGCACGCTCTTCACTTCGCCGCGCTCTCTTCACTTTACCTCGCGCCCTTCACTTCGCCATGCGCTCTTCACTTTGTCACAGGCTCTTCACTTCGCCGCGCGTGCTTCACTTCGCTGAGTGCTCTTCACTTCGCCGCGCGCTCTTCACTTCGCCGCGCGTGCTTCACTTCACCTCGCGCGCTTCACTTCGTCGAGCGCTTCACTTCGCCGCGAGCGCTTCACTTCTCCGCACGCGCTTCACTTCGCCGCCCGCGCTTCACTTCGCCACCCGCGCTTCACTTCGCCGTGCATGCTTCACTTCGCTGCTCGCGCTTCACTTCGCCGTGCGCTCTTCACTTCGACGCGCGCTCTTCACTTTGCCGCGCGCTTTTCACTTCGTCGTGTGCTTTTCACTTCGCCGCGCGCTCTTCACTTCGCCATGTGCTCTTCACTTCGCCAACAGCAATGCCTCCAAACAGCGATGCCTCTCTTCTTATCTGTCTCTTACCACTGCACGTGTTTCCTTGGCCAGGAAGACCTTGGTCCTTACATCATCCCCCCCTTAAGAAAGATTTTGTCTTCAAAATCTTCAGTTAGTCAAATAAATGGGGGTACTTATCCCAGACTTCATTTTCTCGCTCCCACGTTGATTTTTCCTTCAAATAATACTGCTATAAAACCCGCACCAGGGGAATCTCCTTGTTGCGCAAAACTTGAACCCTTTTGTCTAGAATCTCAATTGGCTGCTCCACGTAAGTCAAATCTTCCCTAATTGGGATCGACTCATGCTTAAGGACGTGGGATGAGTCAAGCTGATAGTTTCTTAATAACGACACATGAAACACATCATGAATATTAGCCAACTTGGGTGGTAGGGCTAATCGATATGCCATGACTCCAATTCGTTCTCAAATTTCAAAGGGTCCAATAAATCGTGGACTTAGTTTCCCCCTTTTTCCAAATCTCATTATGTTCTTAGTTGGCGATAACTTTAGGAAAACTCGATCACCCACTTCAAATTCAAGGTCCCTCCTCCGATTGTCGGCATAACTCTTCTACCGACGTTGGGCTTTTCATAGTCTTTCCTGAATTAGAGCGATCTTTTCTGAGGTTATTTGAACAATCTCCGACCCCAAAAGTTTCCTTTCACCAACCTCATCCCAACATATAAGCGACCTTCTCTTCCTCCCAAACAATGCTTCAAAAGGTGCCATCTGGATATTGGCATGGAAACTGTTATAATAAGAAAATTCTATTAAAGGCAAGTGATTATCCCAATTCCCTTTAAAATCTGTGACACAGGCTCTCAGCACGTCTTTCAGGGTCTGTATGGTCCTTTATGACTGTCCGTCTGTTTGAGGGTAGAAAGCTATACTAAAAGCGAGTTTGGTCCCCATGACTGACTGTAGGCTGCTCCAAAACCTCTAAGTAAATTTAGAGTCCCTATCGGACATAATACTTATAGGCACCCCATGCGGTCTTACTGTCTCCTTTATGTTGACTTGGGCCAACTTATCTATGGCATAAGTAGTACGGACTGGCAAGAAATGGGCTGTTTTAGTGAGTCGGTCCACAATAACCCAAATATTATCATGCCCCATACTTGATCTAGGTAAGCTAGACACGAAATCCATAGTTATGTATTCTCACTTCCACTCTGACACATGTAAGGGTTGTAGCTATCCAGCAGGCTTCTGATGTTCAACCTTTACTTGTTGAAATGTCAAATACTTAGAGACAAACTACGCTACATTTTCGTGCTCCCTGGATGTATCGTATAATGGGAGTGATGCGCCTCTTCCAAAATAGTCCTTTTTACCTTCTCATTGTTGGGGACCCAAATCCGTCCTTTGAATCTTAACAGTTCATCACTGCCTAAGGTAAAATCCTCCTTCCCTTCCGACTTTATTTCCTTAAAAAATTTCATGAATTAAGGATCCTCCTTTTACGCTACTCAGATTTGTCGAAAGAGATGGGGCTCTATTCTTATACATGAAATTTTTCCTTTCCCATCATCAAGGGTTAGATTTGGCTGCCATTCTACTACATCTTCTAGTAGCTTCATCTCTCGGACCATCATGTGAGCCATTGACACCATAGGTTTCCTACTTAAAGCATCCGCCATGACATTGGTCTTATTCGAGTGGTAGTGGATAGGACAATCATAATCATTAAGCAAGTCCATCCATATTTTCTGTCTCATGTTCAATTCTTTCTGAGAAAACAAGTACTTAAGGCTGTTATGGTTGGTGAAAAATTTAAATTAATCTTCATACAGATAATGTCTCCAAATTTTTAGGGCGAAAACCACAGCCGTCAACTCCAAATCATGAGTGGGATAATTTTGCTCGTACGACTTTAATTGTCGGGATGCATAGGCTATAACCTTTTCCCTTTGCATTAATACACACCCAAGCCCTTTGTGTGAGGCCTTAGTGTAAACTACAAAATTTTCATTTCCCTCAAGCAAGGTCAGTATTGGGGCTATAGTTAGTCTCTTCTTCAATTCCTGAAAACTTCTCTTGCAGTTATTAGACCACACAAACTTGACTTCCTTTTGGGTTAGGCGGGTTAAGGGGAGTGCTATCTTCAAGAACCCCTCTACAAAATGTCTATAATACCTTATCAGTCCTAGGAAACTACGGACTTCAGATACATTCGTTGGGCTTTCCCACTTAAGTACAACCTCAATCTTACAAGGATCATTTGCAACCCCTTCTTTGAAAATAATGTGCCCGAGGAACTCACTCTTATTGAGCTTAGCATATAATTTCTCCATCCTTAGAGTCTGGAGGACCACTCTTAAATGTTGCTCATGATCTGTCTGACTCCTGGAATACACCAAAATATCATCAATAAATACCACTACAAAGTTATCCAGATAGGGCCTAAAGACTCTGTTCATCAGATCCATAAACACAACCGGGGCATTCATCAATCCAAAAGGCATGACTAAGAACTTGTAATGGCAGTAATGAGTCCTAAACACAGTCTTGGAGATATCCTCTTCCTTAACACGTAATTGGCGGTACCCGGACAGGAGGTTAATCTTAGAAAATACTTGGGCCCCTTGCAGTTGATCAAATAAGTTATCAATTCTAAGCAACGGGTATTTATTCTTTACTGTAACCTGATTCAATTGCCTATAATCAATGCATAACCTCAAAGACCCATCTTTCTTCTTCACAAATAAAACTGGTGTGCCACATGGTGACACACTAGGTCCGATGAACCCCTTATCCAGTAATTCCTGTAATTGCTCCTTCAATTATTTTAATTCAGCTGGGACCATCCTATATGGGGCTTTAGAAATAGGAGTAGTACCAGGGGTCACCTCTATTTCAAATTCAGTCTCTCTAACTTGGGGCAGAGAAGTTAACTTTTCAGGGAAGACCTCTAGATATTCTCTCACCATCGGTATCTCTTCTAATTTAAACTGATCACCTTGATTTTCTACTACATAAGCCAAGTATCCAACACATCTTTTGCTGAAGGGCTCAGATGATGTGTAAAGGAGAAACATCCTTAATGCCCTTAAAATATAGTTAAGGTTGACTCGGGCGTCTAAAAGTTACAATCTTATCAAAACAGTTCATTGTGGCATAGTGAATAGACAACCAATCCATACCCAAAATAATATCAAAGTCTTGAACATCTAAAAGTATCAAATCTATAGGTAACAAATGTCCTTCAATCACAACCCCACACTGCTTATACATTAAATAAGTTTCTATTGATTCTCCTATAGGCGTAGATACTACCAAATTCCAAACAAGTTGTACAAGCTTAACATTCAAGTGACATGCAAAGTGCGGTGCAACAAATGAATGGGAAGAACCAAGATCAACTAAAACTTTGCTTCAATTCCACATACAGAAAGCGTACCTCGAATAACAGAGGTTGGCGCCTTGGCCTCTCTCGGTCAGAGCGAACACCCCCCATTGAGTCCATGGTCGGTCCTCTGGTCCACTGGCGGGGCAATCTTTCACTAGATGGCCCAATTTACCATATCAAAAGTAGGTCCTGGTCTTCCTGAAGCACTCAGCCACCGTATGATTTCCCAAACCACAGTGAGGGCAGACTGGGCGTCGGTTGCCCCTTACATCATATGCAACAACCCTCAGGATCCTGACACCACCTTGATTGTTTCTTCCCTTCAACTCTCTCCTTGTAGGTGGTTGTGCCTTTTTTTTAAAACTTCTAGACAGGGCGACACCCAACCTTCCATCTCTTCCTGCTCGAAAGTCGTCACAATCTCCCTCTATCTGTAGGGTCAGGTCTACCAACAGGGAGAAGGTCTTGAAGTTTGCTGCAATAATCCTTCCCCTTATATCGGGCCGAAGGCCCCTCTCAAATTTACTAGTCTTTCGCGCCTCAGAATTAATAATATGTGGCGCATATCTGTAGAGTTAAGCAAACTTCGCTGCATATTGCTCAACAGACATATTTCCATGTTGCAGCTCTATGAATTCTACCTCTTTCATTTTCTTTATCGATTACAGGAAATATTTATCATAAAAGTGTTTGAATGCATTTTTCAGTACCTTAGTCCCTGATGCCGAATAAAGAGGAAGCAAGTTAATAAGCCTACGGAATAGTGAAAATTTTGACAGTCTCAAAATTGCCCCAAAACTAATCCAGATCTTCATAAGCACTCCAAAAGGCCACTTACTAAGTTTTGTCGTGATCAGATATGTCTAAAGCAGTGAACACAAAGAAATAATTTTGGAAAAATTGGCCTCTAGCACCCTGAAATAGACCCTGTAACTAGAACTATATTTTCAGTGTGTTAAACAGCTGTGAGACCACCGCCATTGGATCTGAAATGGTCAAAAACCTTATTGGGCAAGTTTCAGCTTAATCGGGTACTCCAAGACAAAGTTATGGGTAAAATACCGAAAAGGGGTGGGCTGCACATGATTCCCGTGTGGCCACCCTGCACCAAAACACCATTAAAAGTGGCTGTTTGCACAGTCATGGGTAGTGACGTTTCAGGGTCTATATCTCACTCGTTTCAAGTCGGATCGCTCTTAAATTTTGTGAGCTTGTTCATCTCATCAAGATGAGCGTTTCGATAGGTGGTAAGCCCCGTGATGATTCCCAAGAAGGGGGAAAAACTAGAAAGAAGTTGTTGATCCGTGAAGAAAATTGCAGAAAAATCTATAGTAGCTCGCCTCACTCGAGCGGCCAAATCATGGTGCTCGCGTACCCGATTGACATGTAATCAATTGCATTATGTGCGTAAGGTTTGAGGCTATCTCTGGTCCGAACGTCACGTACGATGAATGGTTGGATTTCACACATGGAGGCATCGAAGCTGCTGTAAATTTTGGTCGCCTGATTTCGAGATTCCGACAAAAAACTCAAGACGACAAAATCTTCATCTGGACACGAAATCAAGCAGCGCTTGTTGCAACATGATCGTGACGATATGCTTAGTGTGGTTCAACGAAGAAATGGAACAAAACCATCAAAGAAGGAGCACACAATCGATCCAAAGCTTTCAAGATTCATCCAAAATTTAAGTCTCATGATCATGGCTCAAAAACATGATTCATAGCTCGAAATTGTTATCAAATCGTTTGCCATGCTGAGCCCTACAAGAAAACAATCATCTTTCAATCAAACGGGTATTACGTAAGTTCTCGAGAAACAGCAGGGACTGTTCTGAAATTCTACGCATTGTTAGGCAGGGGCAAAACAGTCCTTTTGTACCCATTTTTAGAATTTCTTTTAATTCAATTAAATTGTAATTATCTTCTATTTTAGGTAGTTTTTGGGCATTCACCCATGTTTGGGCTTAATTCTATATAAACATGCAATGCTTCATTGTAAAACCTTCAGTTCAACTTTCATTGACTCAATAAAATTTCACTTTTTGCTTGAGTTCGTGTGTGCGTATTGGAGAGAGAGAGAGGAGAGAGAAGAAAAGGGCTGGTACCTTTCAGTAAGGTAAATTTCTCTCTCATCTTTTCCCTTTTTCTCTCTCCTCTTTTCTCTCTTCTCCCTTCTTTCTCTCTTCTCTTTTCTCATCTCTTTCTCTCTCTCTCCTCTTTTCACATCTTTGTCTTTCTTTCTCTCTTCTTTTCATCTTTATCTCTTTCTCTCTTCCTCTTGTGGTCTATCATGTCCCTCATTCTCTGCTTCTCTTTCTCCATTTATGCATGGCAAACCTATCGCCTGGTGGGATTCCTTCCTTCTCCTTCGGCACAGTCAGCACAAGCCTATTGCAGGTTGGGTTTTCTCTCTCTTTCTTCTCTTTTGTCACAACAGATGTAAGCTTAGCGCCGGCCAGGTTTTCTCTCTCTTTTTTCTCTTTGTCACAACAGGCGCAAGCCTATCGTCGGTTGGGTTTTCTCTCTTTGTTCTCTTCTATCACAACCGGCAAGCCTATTGCCGATCGGGTTTCTCTCTCTCTCTTCTCTTCTCTTCTGTTCTGTCACAACTGGCGCAAGGCGAGTGCCGGTTGAGTTCGTCTCTTTTTCTGCACTTTCTGCACAACTGGTGCGAGCCTATCGCTGATTGGGTTTTCTTTCTCTTTCTTCTCTTCTGTCACAACCAGCGCAGGCCTAGTGTCGAATGGGTTTTCTATCTCTTTCTTCTCTTCTGTCACAACCGGCACAAGCCTAGCGCCGACTGGGTTCCTCTCTTTTTCTTCTCTTTTGTCTCAGCTGGCGCAAGCCTATCGCCGGCTGGGTTTTCTCCCTCTTTCTTATCTTCTTTCACAGCCAGTGGGAGCCATCGCCAACTGAGCTTTCCCTCTCCTCTTTCTTATGACACAGCTGACGCATGCCCTTTGCTGCCTGCATGATTTCTCTCTCCTCTTTCTTTATTTCACAGCCGGCGGAAGCCATCGTCGCCTGAGTTTTCCCTCTCCTCTCATTCCTGTCTGTGTCCTCCTCCTCCTTTTCTTCCATTCTCTCTCTTCTTTTTCTCTCATGGTTTTCTATCTTATTATGTTTCTTTTTCTTTATCTTCTTCTTTTCTCTCTCCTCATCTCTCTCTCTTCTTTTCTTTCTCTCTCTTATCTCTCTTCTTTCTATTACTTTATCCTTTGATCAAGAATGGTTGAGATTGACATTCCATAGTAGTCTTGTCGTTTAATTGTAATGTTGATTGTGCCGGTCATAGTTACTGTGCGCGTTTTATTGTCACGACAAACAAGTCATTATGTTTAGCTAGTCGGTATTGGTACAATCGTCTAGTAGTAACTGTGTTGAGCCGGTCTGAGCTACCGAGCCCATTTTACTATTACGACAGGTCAATTACCTACTAGTCAGGTCATTGTGTCGATCTCACCACTCGATCGAATTCTTCTTAGCCCAATCTTCATTTTCCCATTCCTCTCATCCTTTGAATGTGCATGCTTATGTACATTCACCAGAAGGTAAGGTGTGGTCCCTTGACCCACCTGTCTTGTAACATTTGCCATATGTGTGTGATTGCAAATATAGGAGAATACAAGCCAAGGGAGGCGATTTCGAACCTGTTTTACTACTGGACGGCTTTCTTCATGATCTAAGAGGGAGCCCACAAGAGCCAGCCCGAGTAAGTCCCGAACCCACCTTAAATTCCTCTATCGTTGGTTGGTATTATCTGTCATTGTTCTCAAACGAGGTTCCTGAGAGAGCGATCTCAAAAAGTCTCGGGTCTCACTAAAACCTGAGACGAGTGCCGCCCAATCATTCTGATCCGAAGGGCGAGATCGAGGCACCTAACCAGCTTGGCAACTCCACTGGGGACTTATTACCCCTTAGTTGGATAGTACTTGTTTGGCTAAGTTTCTCTTTTATTTTCTGTGTTTGCACATATGGCTGTTGGGTTCTTTAACCCATTCATTCGGATAGGGGATTTTCTTATCCCCGCATTCGTGAGTGTTCCCAAGGAACAAGTTCCTCTAACTTTGTTCCCAACCCTTCTTTTGAGAAAAGATCACAGGTCTTAACCTGGATTGGTGTGAGGAGGGACCTAAAAGTCTCTAACTCCCCATCTCCTCTCTCTGGTGGAACCTCCACCAAGGTGCCTTGAATCGGCGACACATCTGTTACAGCACACAACATCCACCCTGCCATCGGCAAGCCACTTGTCGGTCGTATTGCTGAGGTATACCAAAAGGCGGCCTAGTCCCTCTCTGCAAAAGGCAAACAAGTTTCCATTACTCCTGAGGGTTGCTGCAAGGCTACTCCCTACATTTCAGCATCACCACAAGTATCTATCCCTAGAGGCTCAACACATCGAGGAGGAGACCTTGCAGCCTCCACCCCTCTCTCACACCATAAGGCTTGTGTGTCACCCACTCGGGCCACATCGAGGAGGCAACCCCTATTTTAGCTCGAGTCAGCACTCAGGATTGGACCTCGCAGGGCCAGGTCCTGTACACACTGCTCATATGCATCTTACTGCTCGAGCTAACGCCATTCCTACGCCAACCCGAGTATACAGGAGATGACCTTCTTGTCCTCCTACTCAGCACACACAAGCACACCCTATAAGGGGCAGGCCTCCACCTGTTCTCTTGCAGACACTTGCTCGAGCCCGAGCTGACTCCAAGGTCATATTTGATCCTTCTTTAAGGGGTGCACACGTGTTACCACTTCAGACAGTCCCTCACCCTCTACTCAGGCGTTCTCATGGGTCAACCCTGCTCTTGCCTGCTTCTCCTTCTTCGAGCAAGCACCTTCAGCCATGGTACTCAAAGACCTTCCCCAAGAGCACCATCCTGAACCTGCCTCGTCATTTTGGTCGCTTCTCTGGAGCCCACAAGAGAGCTCAGGGCAAAGACCTTATGGAATATCAAATCCTTCATCCTCCTCGGCCCAAGTTGACTCCAGTCCCTGGCCCTCATCCTTTGCGGCACCTGATGGAGACAGCCCTCTCTTGTGCAAGAAGAGCTGACTGGTCGTAGGCCCGATCATAGTTTTGGCGTGAGGTCCATCAAAACCTCAAAGCTAAATGCAATAGGGATCGGCGATGTCTCACCAAGCAAGTGACCAAGGCGGTCGGGGTAACCAGCTCTAATGACCCTCTTCGCCTGAACCTCTTCTACCCTCTTCAGACGTCGAAATCTGAAGAAAAGCTCCATGAGCTTTGCACTGTGGTTAGTGTTATAGAAGATGAACCATCCCCTTAGCAGCCACGGCCAAGACCGTCGAGAACCGGTCCTCATGCGATCGACATACAAAAGTCGAGTTCAGTCAGTGCATGCTGGCACCCTACTGACCGATCTGCGGCATGCCACCCGTCAAGTTCAGAAGCCCTCAACTGCAACTAAGGATGACCTCTCTAGAGAAACAGTCAGCGTGATGGTTATAGACGAGCCTGACTCGCAGGAAGACTGCATGAACAAGTTTGAAGATATGGTGCACGCAATGATGGAGAAGATTGATCGTATAGACGCTGCACGACAATCGGCTAACCATGATGTCAATTCCCACCACTCAGATGGTGCACCTCCCCTTTCCTCTACCTCACTAAACAATTTTGTCGCCCACCCTGTCTCACAGGCATACATAGATGCTATGGTGACCCATAGCTTGAAGAACATGCAAATTTCGGGGATACAGGATGCAATGCCTTATCAAATGCCGTACCCTTCATACATTGACCAGGTCCTGTTTCCCTCAGATTACAAGAAAGGGAAGTTTCCCCTATTCAACGGAACCACGTCTTGAATCAGCATATCGCCCACTTCCAAGCAGCATGTCAAGAAACAACGGCTGATGGGAGACTCCTTCTCTGTCAGTTTGTTGAAACCCTTAACGGCCCAGCTTTTCAGTGGCATGCTCGACTTCCCCCAAACTTAGTGCATACTTGGGAGGAAATGGAGAAGTTGTTCCACCGGCATTTCCATGAGGTCGAGAGAGAGGTTCAAACCATCGAGCTTCTCACCCTAACTCAAGACCCTATTGAGCTCGTAGACCAGTTCATATCAAGATGGAGAAATTTAGCTGCTCGCCATCCCGATCCCATGCTTGAAAAGGAAGCAAGCGAAACTTGTGTGCAGAACATGCGACCTAAAATTTCTCTACACGTCGAGGTCTCTAATTTGACTTCCATGTTAAAGCTGATTTCTAAATCAGTCCGCATAGAAAGTCTATCACACCACCACGGTGGGTCACGACAGCCTTCTGCAAGCTCGGGGAACAACCAGGGCAATGGTAGCTCTCGGTCTAACACCAGGGGCATCCAACAAGGAGTGATCAGTGCAACCATCACAGTCACTGATCCGATGAAGGCTCCCTCCCAAACTTTGGACCTCTCCAAAGGGGTGAGCACAGTAAAGATGACTCCTCAGACAGCTAAGCAACAACAGTTGTACAACCAAGTACCCCTACCAGTGACTCTTAATCGGGATGATTATTTCACCAGGCTTAGGAACAAGGTCTACCCTATTGAGAAGGAATGAGTCCCTGCACTGTTACGGTTATTATTGGAACAAAATATGGTCGAACTTCTAGAAGACAAGTTCCCTGAATAAGCTGGGCTCGATACTTAGGAAAATTATTGTGCCTATCATCGCAGGATCAATCACCCCACAAATGACTACTTCACGCTAAAAGATATCATTGAGACCCTGATTCAGAAGGGTAAGATAAAGCTTAAGCACTTAAAGAAGGCATTTGGGGCAACAGAAGCCTCCCATGCAGTAACCATCCAAGAGGAAGACAAAGCCCCTGACATCCTTCACGCCTTCTTTGTTATAATGCTTCAGGAAGGTCTAATCACACCGAAACAGGCAAGGCAGCCCCAACGCTTGGCTCAGGGGACTGAGGACTGTTGGTGCTTGTACCATCAGATATGGGCCCACTACTTGTGGGGATGCACCAATTTCCATGATATATTCGCAAAGAAAATGCGGGAATGTCAAGCGTTTTACAACGTCTCATCAAATGATCACCAAGCCACTGCTCCACTGGTGCAAGAGGATCTCCCAACACAAGATCTTCCTATTAATGATTCAGACTCTGTTGAACCCTCGACCATGACTTCTCAGCCATGGATAGTCCACCATGGGCGAAGTAGACTCAAGTCCTTAAGACAAGAAGCAGTCTGCCAAGCTAGGGCTATTCATAAGCCCAATGAGACAAATCAAACACCACCTTAGAAAACCAGAAGGAAACGGGCACCAAGAGCTGCTCATCGGAGAAACAAGATAGCTCAACCTCCAGGTTAGCAGGAATTTCTCAGGCCCCTTCCCCCACTGCTGACTTTACTGGACTTTATCCTTGGCACGATCCTCCTTTGTCATCTCCTCCTCAGAGCACGTCCAATGAGGGTGATGACGTTAAAAGCACTCCCCAATGGTCTAAGCAAGGGAAAGACCTAAAAGACCCCCTGTACACGTCCAATGAAGGTGACAACGTTAAAAGCACTTCCAAACTGTCTAAGCAAGGGAAAGACCTAAAATACCCCTTGCATACGTCTAATGAGGGTGACGACGTTAAAAGCACTCCCCAATGGTCTAAGCAAGGGAAAGACCTAAAAGACCCTCTGCACATGTCCAACTCTAGTGATGACGTAAAAAGTTTCCCATATCGGTCTGATGAGGGGGAACAAACTTAAAAGTCCCCCACCTTCTGATCCTTCTCCTTCTTCTTCTTCTACTTCTCACCCTTCGTCTTCTTTATCTCCTGCGAGTACGACTTTGAAATGTTTGGACTTCGAAGCTCTCGACAGAGAACTTGAAGGATTCAATAATCAAGATGCAATGGAAGCGGTTGAAAAAGACCCTGGCCCCGGCAGCTGGATTCTTAACAGTTGCTGATGCCATAGCAGCTAAAGCTAAAGCAGATCCACCTTCTTCAAAGAACCACAAAATGTCAAGGTCGAAGAAACCTCAGTGGCCCCTGGGCCTAACTTTGAGTGGAGACTGAGAAAATCAAGGGGGCAGAGTATTTATTTTGAAGAAGCTTGCCACATGGTACAAGTCTATGAAGCACCAGCCAGCACGGGGCAAACACCGCAGGCACCCATGCAAATACGATGTTATTCATACAAGGACTCTTCTCACCTCACCATCGTTGAACCTCAAATCCCCCTTAATTTTCAAGACAAGGTCCTGCAACCCGATATGCTTTCCATGTTTGAGGTTGACCTTTATGTCCATCGGTTTGAGAAAGGCACAGCAATCATGACATACTCTGGAGCCCTATTGGTGGCAGAGATGTTAAGATCATAGGTCTCCACACTTTAGGTCGATGAAAAGACCTCTGAAAATAATGAGGAAGAGTTTTAAGAGGCCCCAGAAGAATGGGAAGTCGGAGGTCAAGCTACTGTTGACGAACTCGAAGAAATAAATCTAAGGGATGAAGCCGACCCTAGACCTACTTTCATCTCGGTAAATATGTCTCCAGAAGAAAAAGAAAATTTCACTACTTTCTTGTGAGGAAACTGAGACTTCTTTGCTTGACATTATCATGAGATGCCTGGTTTAGATCCTTAAGTTGTCGTTCACCGTCTCAACATTGATCCGACTGTCAAGCCTGTCAAGCAGAAATCAAGGAGGTTTGGGCCTGACCTCGAAATGTAGATAGATGCAGAAGTAACTAAAATCAGAAAAGCAAGCTTCATTCGTGAGGTCAAATACCCGAAATGGATAGCAAATGTTGTTCCAGTCAAGAAAAGGAATGGCCAAATCAGGGTTTGCATTAACTTCCACGACCTCAATACCGCCTGTCCCAAGGATGACTTCTTGTTACCATTCACGGAGATGCTCATCGATTCTACGGCTCACTGTCAAGTCTTCTCCTTCATGGATGGGCACTACGGCTATAATAAGATACTGATGGTGCCCGAAGATGAGGAAGCCACTATGTCCTTAACTTCAAAAGGGGTCTTCTGTTACACAATGGTGCCTTTTGTATTAAAGAATGCTCGTGCAACATCCCAGAGAGCAATGACGACCATCTTTTAAGGAATGATGCACAAAGAGGTTGAGTGTTATGTGGATGATCTAGTGGTAAAATTCGAAGAGAAGGATGCTCACATGAGAGAACTCGAAAAGGTATTCGAGTGACTACGCCTTCATCAGCTTAAAATGAACCCACTGAAATGCGCTTTTCGCATGCGTCCGGGAAAGTTCTTGGGGTTCATTGTTAGACATCAAGGGCTTGAAATTGAGCCATTCAAGATTTAGGTGATCCAAGAAATGCCATCAGCAACTACGTTGTGAGAACTGCATTCTCTTCAAGGACAGCCAGCATACATCTACAGGTTCATCTCCAATATCTCAGGTCGTTGTAAACCCTTTACACACCTGTTAATAAAGGACACTTCGTTCATTTGGGATGAAGCATGTCAAGCAGCCCTTGATGCAATCAAGCAGTATTTGCTTAATCCCTCTAATACTTTCTATGCCAATGTTGGGAAAACCTCTCATCCTATATGTGACTGCTCTAGACGAGTCACTCAGAGTACTGTTAGCACAAAACAATGACGAGGGAAAAGAAATGACACTTTATTATCTCAGCCGTAGGATACAAGGGGTCGAGAAGAATTATCCCCCAATAGAGAAGATGTGCTTGGCCCTCTAATCTTCGCAGTACAAAAACTCCGCCATTACTTGCTAGGTCATGAAGTGAAACTCATATCAAAAGCAAATCCAGAAAAGTTTCTCATGACACGCCCCTACTTGTCAGGGTGCCTTGCTAAATGGGTATTATTGCTGATGGAATTCGACATCATGTATGTCCCCCAAAAGGCTATCAAGGGCCAGGCCTTGGATGACTTTCTTGTGCACACCCCGTATCGACGGAATCTTTGTTGTCGAGCGACCTCCTTGACAAAGAAGTCTTATGTGTTGACCTTGCTCATGCGTGGGAATTGTACTTCGACTGAGCCTTTCAATTAGACTGAGGAGGCGCCTGAGTAGTATTCCTGACTCCAAAAGGAGGAGTATTGCCGCTTTCTTTATCTCTCGCTCAGGTCGGCTCTAATAATGAGGCAGAATATCAGGCCCTTATAATCGGGTTGGAGATAGCTTTCGACCTCGACTTAAAGCAGCTCAAAATCTATGGCTACTTTGAGTTGGTTATCCGGCAGCTCAAAGGGATCTATGACGTGAGGAAAGATACTGTCAAGCCTTATCACGATAATGAAAAATCGTATATGGCTCAGTTTGAGGATGTATCCTTGAGTCACATCCTCAGGAGGCTAAACTCGCAGGCTGATACACTTGCAAAAATCGAGGCTACAATTCAATTTTCCTCATTAGGACCCAAGCTTGTTTGTGTAACAGAATGGAGACACATTGAACTAAGAAACGAGGTAGATGCAGATGATGAGAGAAATATCTCTCCCAAGTGCCCTCCTTATTCATTTGGAGCACTTCTATCAGGTAAAGAAGTAATTAAGACTGAATAAGAAATTACACGGATTCAAGGAACTAAGGCTCGAAACCAAGAACCAGAATTATTTTACCCAATATGTGTGGAAATTGAACAAGTGGAAGATTGGAGAGAGCCTATCACTAGTTTCTTAGAACATGGCAGGCTCCCAAAAGATCATACCGAACGCAACAATATACGTCGAATGTCTACCAAGTATACCCTCCTTGAAGGAGATGCTCTCTTCAGATGTTCATTTAATGGTATTCTTCTTAAATGTGTGGACGTGCAAGAAGCAAATAAAGTATTGGAAGAGGTACACACAGACATTTGTGGACTACACCAATCTAGTCCTTAGCTGTAATAATCCTAAAATTTTAAAATAAAAAAAATAAAAATATTTATTAAGAAATTAATAATAATAATATTATTAATGGTGTTAACAGAAATAAATACAAAATAAATAAATAAAATGATAATTATATATCAGTAATGATAATAATAATAATAATAATTTTATATCGTTAAGATATTGCTACTTTTTTTTTATATTAACAATATATAAAACGATATTATTGTTAATATACTTGAGGGTTTAATATTATTTGGGTGGACCTTAGGTCCACCATATTAAAGCTTTATGTTAACATTCCTTGTACAACACCTTGCATCTGGGGTGTTTCCCTTTTATTCGTCTGTCTCTCTTTCTCTCTCTGTGTGTTTAGGTCAAGAGGCTTCTCTTTCTCTCTCATCAACAGCTCATCCATCCCTCCCTCATCAACGGATTTTTCACATTTCTCTTCTCTCACGAAGTGTCCTCTGTGACTCTCTCAGGTCTAGTCAGGGCAGGCGAATCCCTTATTGACTGATTTGCTGCATGGGACTAGCCAGGCACGAAAGCCTTCGACTACATCTAAGCCTGACCTCCCTGCAGAAATGGTCAGCGTCATAGTTATAAATGAGCCTTTCGACCCTTAGGAGGCCCGTAGGGAAAGGTTTGAACAGATGGTTCAAGCAATGATGGAGAAGATCGACCGTATGGAAGTTGCTCGACACTCGGCGAACCATGAGGTCAATTCCCATCATTCAGAAGATGTACATCCCAGGCAGCCTCCTCCTCCTATCTCAAAAGACAACTCTATCCCTCGCCCCTTCTCTCAAGAAGACATTGATGCTATGGTAACTCACAGCCTGAAGAACAGGCAGATCCCATGCATACAGGGCGCGACGGTTTACCACAAGCTGTACCCTTCTTACATTGATCAGGTTCCCTTCCCCCAGGACTATAAGAAAGGGAATTTTCCTTGCTTCGATGGAATAACATCCCCTTGTGAACATATCGTACATTTTCAAGGAGCATGTCGAGAGACAGCGGCTGACGAGAGACTCCTTCTTCAACAGTTCATTGAAACCCTTGACGGTCCTACCTTTCAGTGGTATGCTTGGCTGCCTCCGAACTCAATACGTACTTGGGAGGAGATGGATAAATTGTTCCATCAGTATTTCTATGAGGTCGAGAGGAAGGTCCAAACCATTGAACTTCTCACCTTGACCCAATAGCTAGAAGAACCGGAGGATAAATTCATATCAAGGTGGAGAGATCTGGCAGCTCGCCATCCCATTCCTATGCCTGAGAAGGAGGCAGTTCAAACCTACGTTCGAAACATGCGACCTGAGATAGCTCTACATGTAGAGGCTTCCAACCCAACCTCCATGTCAGACCTAATCTCTATGCCTGAGATAGCACATGCATAAAGAGCTTGTCACGCCATCATAATGGGTCACGACAACAATCTTCAAACTTGGCAAACAACCGGGGTAATGGTAATTCTCGAACCAATGCCTGGGGCAACCAACAGAAAGGAGTGATCAGTACAACTGTCACAGTTATTGATCCAAAGAAGTTTCCCTCCCAAACTTTGGACCTCCCTAAAGTTGTTGGCACAGTGAAGGGTAAATCACCCCACGGAGGACTATTTTACACTTAAAGACCTCATCGAAGCTTTGATCCAGAAGGGCCACATTAAGCTTGAGGAACTCAAGAAGGCGTTCAGGGCAACATAAGCCTCCCACATAGTGACCGTCGATGAAGAAGACGATCTCCTTCGAGCCTTCTTTGTCATGATGCTCCAAATAGGCCTGATCACACCAAAGATAGCAAGGCAACTCAAGCGCCTTGGTATGGGAACATAGAACCAATGGTGCTCATACCGTCAGATAGGCGGAAATGATCTGAGTGAATGCTCCAGTTTTCATGAGATAATTGCGAAGAAAATACATAAATACAATGAATCCTGTAACCTTCCAGAATAGGACCTCCCGACACAAGACCTAGTTAATAATGATTTGGATCCTGCTGAACCCTCAACTTCCCAATCATGGAGAGTCTACCATGGGCGAAGCAGACTTAAGTCGTTAAGATGAGAGGCTATCCGTCAAGCTAGGTTTATCCACTAACTAGTGAGATGAATCAAGCACCTCCAAACACAGCCAAGAGGAGACGGGCCCCAAGAAGGTCTCGCAGAAGGAACAAGTCTGCTCAACCACCGGTTGAGCAAGAGTTCCTTAGACCTATTCCTCCCTTGCCGACTTTACAAGATTTCATCCCTGACGTGATCATAAATCCCCCTTCACCTCATAAGGAGGACACCGCAGGGTCATCCTTCCCTCAACACACATCCAATGAGGGTGACGACATAAAAAGCACATCCCAATGGTCTAAGTAGGGGAAAGACCTAAAAAACTCCCTGCATACGTCCAATTCTGATGATGACGTAAAAAGCTGTTCAGATAGATCCAACGAGGGGAATGACCTTAAATCCCCCTCACCTATTAACCCTTATTCTTGTTCTTCTTCCCCCTCCTCCTCTTCTATGTCTCCTACAGGTATAGCCTTGCAATGTCCATATTTTGACACCTTTGATCGAGAATTTGAAGGACTCAACATAAGCAGGACGCAATGGAGGCGGTTGAGAAAGATGTTAGCCCAGGTGGCTGGATTCTTAACAATTGCTGATGCCCTAGCCACTCAAGCTCTGTTTGAGCTATCTTTCTCTGCTAGAAAGCACAGGAAGTCCAAGCCAAAGAAACCCCAGTCGCCCCCTAAGCCCGACTTTGAGTAGAGACTGAGAGAATCTAGAGGGTAGAGCTTCTATTCTCAGGAAGCTTGCCACATGTTACAGGTTTGTGAAGTATCAACTAGCCCAGACCAAGCAGCTCCAACACCCAGTCAAGAATCAAATAATCCCTACAAGGATGTTTCTCAATTTCTCTGTAACCTTCAAACTAGTCTTCTACAGCCTAATACGCTTGAAGGCGACCCCCCTGCTCCTCAATTCAGAGAGGGTACATAAATCATGACCTAATAGCAGGATGACGTTAAAAGGCTCATCACCCAGGTCTGAACTATATAACTTTAAACTATAGCAGAGGTTTAGTTGCACGACCTTAAACTACATGGTCCAAGCTGCAGGACTCTAAATCACAGCCACAGTCCAAGCTATATGACCTTAAACCATAGTGCACATCCTAGTCGCATGACGTTGAACTGCTTAGCATAGGTCCATGAGGCATGACCTTAAATACGCCCCACAACATATGTGCACACGCCCTTTACGTGCATCGTCATGCACGCCTTTCCTAACCGACTCGTTCGTGTGCACACCATCCTCACCGACTCCCCAGTGAGTCCACCTTTCTTCATTTCCATCATCCATCACTCCCTAGTGAGTCTCGCCCATGCTCATAGGATGACGAGCCATTCCGCAATCCATACTCGTTGTCAGCTAGTGGGTCACCTCTTTCCACCTGCCTTTTATACATTACCCATCTTTCATAGGTATCCTCATGCCATCTCCCCAAAGAAAGCTAAAACTACCACCATACTTACTTGATGACCTCCATAGACTGTCATTGATCTACACCACGGTCCAGCTGTATGAACTTAAACTGTAGTGCACATCCTGACTGCATGACATTAAACTGCTTCACACAGGTTTAGAAGGCATGACCCTAAGCACGCCCTCACAAATAAAAGCAAGAAAAATAACGAGCATGGTGTACACCTGGATAAGGGAACCCTATGAGTAAAAATGACGGATGGGCTTGGTCATGAAACCATGAGTAAGAGAGTTCCATGAAAATAGAAACCCAAGCATCGTAAAAACCTAAAAGGGCATCTTGAGCAAAAATTGAAGAATAAGGGTGGACA
Organism: Amborella trichopoda; assembly: GCF_054954075.1. Classification (NCBI taxonomy): domain Eukaryota; kingdom Viridiplantae; phylum Streptophyta; class Magnoliopsida; order Amborellales; family Amborellaceae; genus Amborella; species Amborella trichopoda. The sequence goes on from NC_142339.1 coordinate 26,845,282, forward strand.
TGGCTAAAAGGTCAAGGGTGAAAGAGCTCTAAATAAAAGGAAGTTGGTGAAAATCATCTCTACGGTGCTGCTTCCCAAGTTCAAGAGAAAATCTACAAAGGACGCTTGGACCAATAAACAGGTTGATGCAGCACTCACCTCAACCGGCGGCTTCAGACCACACTCAAAAAGAAAAATCCCTGGTGTCACAATACCAAGACTTAAAAATATGAGTTTCAACAAAAACGATTCTGGTAGCCTAAGTTCACTTGCAAAAGGACTCGATGAGCAGAAGATTTGCCAAGAAAGCAAGATAAGTCTCACGAAGAAGAGCATCATTCTTAGGAAGTTACTAACACACTCAAAAAATGTTGAAGACGCCCCAAGAAAGCTAAGTCATCCATGACTTTGGTGTGGTAATCAGGATCAAGAGCTATCTTGATTATCGAAAGTGCACAACAGTCGGTAGGGATGATATCTAAAGCTGGTCACCTTGATAAACTGAGGTACCCTACTCGCCAAGGAATTACTAGTGCACAAAGCAGATGGCACCAACAGAAGGCCCTTCAACACACCATTCACAAAATCCTCGAAACGTTGCTCAACACTAGAGGATACAAACAAAACCAGACCAATTTGGAACAATGCCCTTCGTCATGGAACTCAATTGCCAGATGGGCTTGATTATGATCAACGAGGTCCGTACAAAATCTTCAGCTATCAGAATCACAATTAGTCCGTTGAGGATGAGGATATCGACATGATCCCTAAAAAAAAGTCTCTTCTTCCTGCTAAAGTCTCCACGGATGGGCCTACGAACAATGCATCGCAACGTTTGAGCATCTTAGTTGCAGCATTGCGTGAATCTCCTTAGCATTCACATGGTCTTGTGGCTAGGAAGAAAAAATTAATAAAGCTGAAGGAAAATTTTTTGAATGTTGTCCTTCTCGCTTCTCTCAAAGCACAACAGTCGGCGAGGCAAGCTGTTTGAACACATTTTTTAGCACCTTGGTCCTGATGTGGAATAAAGAGGAAGCAGGTCAATAAAGTCTTAACATACAGTGGAATTCTTGACCTCTCAAAATTTCCCCAGAATTGGTAAAAATCTTCATTAGTACTCAAGAAGTCACCTGCAAAGTTTCATTACAATCAGACATATCTAAGGCATTGAACACAAAGAAACAATTTTGAAAAAATTTTCCTCTAGCACCCTTAAATGGATCTTGTAACTAGAATTATATTTTCAGTGTATCAAATAGCTATGAGACCATTGTCATTGGATCTAGCATGGTCAAAAAACCCTATGGGTCAAGTTTCGGCTTAATCGGGCACTCCAAGACAAAGTTATGAGCAAAACATTGAAACAGGAGGAGCAGAACACTATTCCCATGTGGCCACCCTACACTAAAACACCATTAAAGGTGACTATTTTCACAGTCATAGGCAGTGAATTTCGAGGCCCATATCTCACCCGTCCCGAGTCGGATCGCACTCAAATTTTGTGAGCATGTTCGTCTCGTCAAGATAAGCGTTTTGATATGTGGTACACCTCGTGAAGATGCCCAAGCAGAGAGAAAATCTAGATAGAATTTGTTCATCTGTAAAAAAGTTATAGAAAATTCAACAGTGGCATGACTCGTTCGAGCGGCCAAATCACAACGCTCTCAATTGGATCGACGCGAAACCAATTCCATTGTGTGCATAAGGTCCAGGGATGTCATTATTCTGAACCACGTACATGATGAACGGTTGGATTTTGTACATGAAGGTGACGAAGTAACTGTAAATTCTGGCCGTCAAATTTTAGATTTCGACCAAAACCCAAAAGTTGAGAAATCTTCATTCGGGCTCTAACGTGTCCCATTTGTTGCCACGTGATTGTGATAACATGCACAATGCACTACATAGAAGAAATCATGGAAAACATCAAGGAACGAGCGCACTACCGATCCAAAGCTTTCATGATTCATGCAAATTTCAAGTCTCACGATCGTGGCTTAAAAACACCATCCATGACTCAAAGTTGATATCAAATTAATCGCCATGTCGAGCTCTATAAGAAAACAATCATCTTCCGATCAAATAGGCATCAGAGCAACCTCGAACCAGTCACAGAAGATCACACAAGTCCTCGGGCAGTAGTCTCTCTTTCTTCTCTTCGGTCACAACTGACGCAAGCCTAGCACTGCCTATGCTTTCTCTCTCTTTCTTTTTTTTTGTCACAGCAGGTGCAAGCCTATCGCCGCCTGTGTTATTTCCTTCTCTCTCTTCTGTCACCACTGGTGCAAGCACATCACTGCCTGTGTTCTTTCTCTTTCTTGTTTCTCATGTCACAGCCTACAGAAACCTGTTGTCGTCAGTGTTTCTCCCTCGCTTTTCTTCCTCACATCATAGCCGACGGAATCCATCGTCTTCTAAGTCTTCTTTGTCCCCATCTCATCTCCACCAGCGTTTCTTCTTTCTTCTCCCTACTCGTCACAGTCAGCGGGGACTCAGCACCGTCTAAGTTTTATCTCTCCTTCTCTCATTGTCTTATGTGTCTGTCTTTACCCTTTCTTTTCCCTCTATCCTCTCTCACACTCTTCTTCTCCTTTCTTTTTCTTTCTCCCCTTCTTTCTATTTTCTTCTTCGTCTCTTAGTCTTCTTATTTTCTCTCATTCTTTGATCTATGTTCTTTCTTTTATTCTTTTGTTTAATTAAGAGGGGTCCAAACTAGCCTTCCTTGGTAGTCTTGTCGTTTAGCCATAATGTTGTTGTGCCGGTTAAAGTCACTGTGCCCGCTTTATCGCCACTAAAGACTACCCATTGTGTCTAGCTAGTTGATATTTGTATTATCGTCTAGTAGTAATTCTATTGAGTCAATCTGAGTCATCGAGCCCATTTTACTGCCCCGCCAGGTCAATTCCTTACAAATTTAGTCACTGTGTCAGTCTTACCACCTGGTCAGATTCTTATAATCCCAAACTTTCTTCTCTTATTCTTCTCTTCCTCTTTTTGAATATGCACACCCATGTACGGTCCCCAAAGGCAAGGTGGGCTCCCTTGACCCACTTGTCTTGTAACATTTTCCATATATGTGTAATTGCATACCAAGGGAGGTGATTTCTTCGTGATCTAAGCAGGCGCCCACGTGATTCAACCTGGTAAGTCTCGAACGCACCTTAAATTCCTCTCTCATCGGTTGGTCTACTTATCATTGTGTTTTAGAAAGGTTCCTGAGAGAGATCTCAAGTCTCAAGTTCTCTTGAAACACAAGACACATGTCGTTCGATCATCCAGATCCAGAGGGTGAGATCGAGGAACCTAACCAGACATGTTTTTGTGAGAGAGAGGATAGAGAAGAAAAGGTCTGGTACCCTTTGGTGAAGGTAATTTTTTCTCTCCTTTTCTCATCTCTTTCTTTCTCTCTCTTCCTCTCATCTCTCTTTCTCTCTCCTATTGTCTATATCTCTCTTTCCTTTTTCTTCTCTAATATTCTTATTCACTTTCCTTCTCTCTCCTCTATATTTCCTTTCTTTTTCCTCTTTCTTTCTCTGTTTGTTCTCTCTCTCTCTGTTCTCTGTTCATGCGTGGCAGAGCTTATCGCCAGGTGTGATGTCTTCCTACTTCTGAGTCCTAAACAGTATGTTGGGCCTTAACCTGAGTGGCGGGCTGGGCCTCTATCAAAGTTTCCTTGTCTTCCCCTCTGTCATGGATGGCGAATGCTCATCGCTGCCCATGTTTTCTCTCTTTTCTTAATCCTCAGTCATGGGCGCTGGAAGCTCATCACCACCAATGTTTCCTCTCCGCTTTCACTCCCTTGTCATGGATGGCGAATGCTCATCGCCATCCATGTTCTCTCTTATCTTCCGCTCTATCATGGACGGCAGATGCTCGTCGCCATCCATGTTTTCTCTCTCTTCTCTTAATCATGTGTCATGGACGGTGGAAGCTCGTCATCGTCTATGTCTTCTCTCTCTTCTTACCTCCCATGTAATGGACAGTAGAAGCTCATCGCCGTCCATGTCTTCTCTCTCTTCTTAACTCTGTGTCATGCACAACAGAAGCTCATCACTATCCATGTTTTCCTCTCTTCTTAATTCTTTGTCATGGACGGTGGAAGCTCATCGCCATCCATTTTTTTTCTCTTTTCTTAATCCTCTGTCATGGACGGCAGAAGCTCATCGCCATCCATATTTTCTCTCTCTTCTTAACCCTGTGTCATGAATGATGGAAGCTCATCGCTGTCCAGGTTTTCTCTCTTCTCATTCCGCTGTAATGGATGGCGGAAGCTCATCGTAGTCCATATTTTCTCTCTTTTCTCATTCTTCTTTCATTGATTGTAGAAGCTCATAGTCGTCCATGTCTGCTCTGTTCTCACTCATATGTCATGGACGGCAGAAGCTCATCGTCGTCCATGTTCCCTCTCTCTTCTTACTCCTCTATCATTAACGGTAGAAGCTCATCGTCATCGATGTTTTCTTTATCTTCTCTCTCCTCTATCATGGATGACAGAAGATCATTGCCATTCATGTTCTCTTCTATCTTCTCTCTCATCGACATCCATGTTCCCCTTCTCTCTTCTCTCTCTTTCTTCTTCTTCTTCTTTCTCTCCCTTCTTTCTTTCTTCTTCCCCTTTTTTCTCTTCTTTCTCATTGCTCATCTCTTTTTCTTTTCCTTTCTCTCTTTCCTTTCTTCTTCTCACATGCAAGACATAGGTAGTATTGTGCATGCCTCTTTTTCTCTCTCTGCTTTTTTCTTTCTCTCTCGTTTGATCAAAAGAGGTTAAGACAAACACTGCCACGGTAGTCTCGTCATCTAACAGTATTGTCACTGAGCCAGTCTTAGTTACCGTTTCTGCCTTACTACCATGATAGGCTAGCCATTATATCAGGCTCGCCAATGATCGTCTTGACGTCTAGTGGTATTATCGTTGTGCCGGTCTAGTTATCGTGCCCATCTTGCTACCACGTCAGGTCAATCACTTGTTGGTCTAGCTATTGTGTTAGTCTAGTCACCTAGTCAAATTCCTATCTTCCACATTCCTTTGTTCTATCTCTTTCTTCTTCTTTCATCTATCCACTTACCCTTTCTTCTTTTGGATGTGCACACCCATGTACATTCGTGTGTGATTGCAGAAACATGAGAGTACAAGTTCAGGGAGGCGATTCCGATCCAGTTGTAGGATTGGAGGGCTTTCTTCGTGATCTAAGAGGGTGCACACATGAGACAGTTCGAGTAAGTCCCGAACCCCCGTACCCACCTTAAATTCCTCTCTCATCAGTTGTTATACCTGCCCTTGCTCTTGAGAAAGGTTCTCAAAAGAGCAATCTCGAGTCCCGGATTCTCCTGAAACCCAAGACACGTGCCACCAAGTCATCCCAACCAGGAGGGCGAGATCGAGGCACTAAACCAACTTGGTGACTCCACTAGGGACCTACTATCCCTTCTTCGGATCGTCCTTGTTTGGCTAGTTTCTCCTTTGTTTTTCTATTTTCACACACCATATGGCTTCTAGTTTCTTTAACCCGTTTATTCGAATCGAGGATTTTCAAATCCCCGCATTTGCGAACTTACCCCGAGAGCTTGAGAGTCCATGCCTCGAGTTTTCTTAAGAAGGACTAGGATAGCAGGGCTAGCCAAGCCGCTTGTGTAGGATGCGAGGGAGGTAGAAGAGGATGGTCCACTCTCCTTGGGTGAGGTCACGGATATGGGGATGTAGAAGTCTCCAATCCGGATAAAGGGTCAATGGAATCCCATAGCAACTTTAGAGAGAGAAGAGAGAGGTTGGTACTTGATAATAGTCCAAGCCAATGTTAGTGTGATATGTCCCCAATGGAGTCATCAGTTGGTCAGACCTGGTTCTCGGGGTTTGAGAGAGAACCGTCTCTCGGACAACTGCGGGGTCGCTCATGCGCGGATGAGGCGGCATGCACTAATGTGGGGTGCGTGGGTGCAGGGGCTCTTGTGTATAGATATTAACCAACAACGAGAGAGATTTTTTTTGGTGGGTGCGCTTTAGGATGCTAACCTCACAGCTTGGGGTTCGGGGGCACGTCTGGGTGGTATGCTTTCTTTGGACAATCACGAAGCCCTCCGAATGTGTGCCAACGTGATTTGGACATGGTCGAGGAGAGAGGGAGGAAGGGTCTGCGCCCTCGGAGGTGTTTGTGGACCCGTGTACTAAGGGGTATTTCCTTTCCCTTAAAGTTTTCTCTCTCCTCTTGACGAAATTAAGGACTCAGAAGAAAATGACGAGAGGGACAAACATAATGCCTCTATTTTATAATAGGTAAATACTCTACCCAAAGGGTTAAGCTCGTCAAAAGGGGGGGTCCTCTTACAAGTGAGCTAAGCTTGCTTATATAGAGGATTCGCCAAACAAGTGTGAATGCTAAAAAACAACGCTTAATTATAATTTAAAAAATTAGGAATAAATCTTGAAATTCGGTGCAATGACCAAAATGTCCCTAAAATCTTTTCTGTTAATGACGATGTTGTCCCTCCATTAAGGTCGTTCCACCGTGGCCAGATCTTGAAAGCTTTTTCTGCAACTTGTGGCGATGGTTCAGATGATTTGTCAGCATATCTTCAATGTCCTTGTGATTCTGAGCATTTTGATTCCCTTTAATCGTGCTGGGGTGGCATTTTTCCAACGGAGTGGAAGTACGGCTGGATTCGTGAAATTTATTGGCCAATGCAATTCAGCCTACGATGTTCTGGCTCCTAGCTCTACTTGCAAATGAGAGAGTAGACAGTCGTAGTTATTTTTCACCGAGTTTGGGCTGATTTGGTTTTGGTTTGTGTTTTTTCCTAATTTGAGAGGTTGTCAAAAAGAGGGATTCTAACAACCGAGGGGATTTATTTCTTCTGTGACCTGGGGACTTGCATCCATCGGACCTTGGATTAAATGCAAGAGTTATACCACTTTACAGCTCTTTGCGAGGTGGTTCCATTGAATTCATCCCAGCGGTGATCCGATGCTTGGATGCTAAGCTATGCTTCATCGGATTCAAGGCTTCTTCTTCTTACACCCCGGTTTTTTTGGTTTTGTAGGCACCTTCTTTCCAAGAGAAATTTGACTCTGGGTTGCACCGCAATGCATTCCTTAGGTCAAAATGACGAGGCTGGGTGATTTAGAACATATCTGGATCTGGGCTTTTCCTGGTTTCAACGGAAGGTGCCATGGGTCCTTCAACCTGCTTCTGAAACATGATGTCCTAGTCTCCATGCTTGGGGACTAGTTTGATGAAGCCGCATCGCGCTAGTGTGAAACTCGCTTGTTGCGAGGCCGCATGGATGTAGACCCCTTTCGGGTGGTCCGATTGAGCCCAAATTTGGTCCTCATGGTTTTTTCGACATTCTGAATGCAATAGCGGTGGTCTGGTATAGTTTTAAAGCCGTTAGCATAAGGTTATAGCTGTAAGATCCTTCCTTGATGCGATGGCACCGTACCCAGGTCGTATGTCTCAAGGATTTATTTTACGGCACAACTTTGGCCTACCGGTGTCTTATGTACCCGTAAGACCAGGCTGTTGCTGGCTCTCTCCTTGTTCGTGTGGGAGGTGCAAGCATGTAAAAAATGACGTACAACACCAGCAATGAGTACCTCTTAAGGTTGCAGTTTGTCCAATCGTTATCGGGACCCACTTTTACATGGTATTCATGGCAACCAGCAGGGTTCATGCTCACATGGTGGCAGATGCAAGAAGCATCTGTAGCTTGCTTTCATAGTACAGAAAGGGATGTTTATTTGTCTGAACTCCTAAATACACAGAAAAAAGACTATGAATTTGTGCAGCAATACATTGCCCAATGGCGAAATCTTAGCATGAGGAAGGCTACCTCACTCCCTGAGCTACAAGAGGTGCATATGAGCATTAAGAATATGCAATAAGAACTCGCATTGCACCTCCACTCCTCTAACCCATGGACCTTTAGTGACTTGGTTACCAGCATTGTGAACCTTGAGAGTCTTATGGAAGGCTTTAACTTAAGTCCAAAGCTAGTGACCATCAGAAGAGACCTTTACAAAGGAAAAAGTAAGGTTATGTAGACTAAGACCTCTATGACTACCTCAATGGTCACTCAAGAAGGAAGGGGAAGTGGGGAACGAACACACTATCGATCCAAAGTTTCAAGATCTACTTAAATTTCAAGTCACATGATCGTGCACCAAAAACACGATCCATGGCTCGAAGTTGGTTTCAAATCGATCACCATGCTGAGCCCTATAAGAAAACAATCATTTTACGATCAATCAGGAATCAAAATGACCCTAGATAAGCCATGCAAGATCACGCAAGTCCTAGGGCAATACAGGGACAGTTCTGAAATTCCAAAACTTGTTAGGAATGAGCAAATCTGTCATTTTGTACTTTATTTTCTAATTTCTTTAAATTAAAATTAATCTTAATTTCCAACAATTAGGGTTATGTTTTATCATCCACCCATGTTTGGGGCACACTTCTATGTATACGTCCCATCATTGTATGCAGAAAAAGGGATAGATACACACACAAGAGAGAGTTTTCACTTAATACAAGTTTTTCTTTCTTACCATTGTGTCTCACATTTGAGAGAGAGAGTGAGGTGAGAGAAACTTTTGATTGGTGCCCCCAGAGTTGAGGTAAACCTTCTCTCTCTTCTTCTTATTTTCTTCTTCCCTCTCTCGTCTTCCCTCTCTTCTCCCTCTTCTTCGTTTTAGTTCCTTGAAGTGGTTGTGCACAGCAGTGGCAGTGTCATGCATGCCTCTCCCTTGGTCTCACTGGTTGTGTTTGACGATGGCAGCTCCATGCAGGAGTCTCCCTCCCCTTCTCTTCGCCTATCTCTTTCTTCCAGTGAAGTCTATAAATGGCATTGTCTATCGCCACCCACAAACGTAGCTATGATGTCTCGGCGAATAACCCAGATGGCAAAATTTGTTGCCGCCTGCAGGGGTCTTCCTCTACTGCTTGTCTGCGAGCTTCCTTTGTATGTGTAACCTAGGAGAAACCATCGACGTCTGCCTCGTCAGGAGTCAGCGTTGTCCACAAGGGATGTGTCATCTCCTTGCGTTGTCAACAGTGATGCCTATTGACGTTCAGACTTCTCTTCTCTTTACCATGTCCCAAGAACTATAAATCTCCCAGAACTATAAATCTCCACAACTGTCAAGACATTGACGAGGAGCATAAAGGGGGAGACAACGAATGTTTCAAGAAAGAGATGTTCACTTGTTTGAACTTCTCAATGTGAGGCAAAGGGATCATGAACCTGTGCAGCAATATATCATCTGGTGGCGGAATCTTAGCATAGGACAAGTGACTCTGTTCCTCAAAGACCAATAGGTGCTCATGTGTATTAAAATTATGAGGTCCAACATCGCAATACCCTTGCACACTTACAAACCTCAGAGTTTCAGCGACTTGGCGACTAACGCAATGAATCTTGAAAGTCTTCTGGAGGGTATAAGGCGCAATCCAAAGCTAGTAGCCATTAAGAGAGATGTAGATAAAGCTAGTAAACTAATAAAGAGAGGTAAGAATTATGCACCGCCCAAAAGCTATGATTCTCCGTAAACATCAAGACGTGGTCGAGGAAGCGGTGGATACCATGGACACATCGTCATGAACTATTCTTTCAATAAAGATCAGGTTCCTGAGATCTTTGAAAATCTTCTAATGGCTGGAACGATCACTCTTCCCCACCAAGATACCCTGATCAAGTTGGTCAAACAAACCGAGCTGATTACTGCATACATCATCGAATGGTAGGACATGTGATAACATAGTGCTATCCTTAAAAGGATATCATCAAAAATTTCCTTTGTGATTAATGAAGGCAAACCCCCTCGAGTGGCTAAGAGCCTCCCATATCAAGAGTCTTACAACCTTGATAGGGCCATGATGCCAGACATATATGATCATCCCCTCATCATGAGACTCATCAACCCTTTGAAAAGATGGAGAGCATCAAGAAGAAAGCCTTCCCCGAAGGGAGCTCCTTACTTCCCATACCATTGTTCTCTCGAACAACCGCGGAGGTCCGGTGTGTTACGCACGCGTGGGCCCTCATGCTAGCGGATAGGAGGCTGATGGTGAGAGAGATTCTTGTGACTGGAGCGCGGCCGCCTTTATGCTGCTTTGGGGGAAAGGGGACATGCTCGGAAGGATGGTCCTCTTAGATAAATTATGTAGCCCTCCGGTTGTTCGTCAGCACGGTTTGGATGAGATCCCTCTTTAAGCTTACAACCTCTCTCCTCTCACTCTCTCTATACTTTTGGGGTGGGATCCAAATGTCCCTCCTCCTTGACCCCCTTTTTATGGGGGACCTGCTGGCTGCTGAAGGGGATGTGGAGAAACCTAAGAGATGAGACCCACAGGCTTGCTCATGTCCATGGGTTCGTGGATGGACGTGGGCTGTCGTGTGGACAGGGTCACGCGTGTGGAGGCGAGAGCGAGAGAGAGAGATAGATAAGAGATGAATCGATTGAAAAGAGGTGGGGGCACCCGAGCTACTGGGGTGCCCATGGGACTGTGCACTCAGGGGTATCCCCTTTTCCTCAAAAATTTATCTCTCTTCCTCTCCTCTCCCTCAAGGGCTCATGGAAGAAGGCAAACCAACAAACAGAATCTAGCCTTGATTCTTCACAGCCATCAGGGGCAATGTTATGGAATCTCTCCAAAATGAAGGTCTAAAGGCCTCTCTATAAGTGAGTTAAGCTTGCTTATATAGAGGATTCACCAAACAGGGAAGAACGCTTAAAATTCAAGCTTAATTAAAATTAAATAAATTCAAAAGAAATCCAAAAATTAGGAGTAAATGACCAAAATGCCCTTGTGATCTTTTGCCCAAATGACGAGACCGTCCCTGCATGCATGCTGCCCCACCATGGAAAGACCTTGGAAGTTGGTTCTACAAATTGTGGCAACTGTGCGGTTGTTTTAGCCATATATCTTCGTTCTTCTCTCGATTGTGAACATTTTGATGCCCTCCAGTCATGTAGTGGTGGCCCTTTTCCTCGAGGTTGAAGTCTGGTCGTTTTTGTGCACTTCGTTTGCCAATGCATCTTCGAGCTGCATCATTTTGACTCCTAGATCTTCTTGCAAGTCAAAGAGGATGTTGCTGCAGTAGTTTTGCATCAAGTTTGGGCTGATTAGGGTTGATTTGTGCATTTGCCTAATTTTGGAGGTTGCCGGAGAAAGGGATTCCGGCAAACCATTGGGTTTGCTTCTTTGGCGACCTGAGGACTTTCATTCATCGAACCACGGATTGAATGCAAGAGTTGTACCATAATGTAGCTCTTTGTGAGGGGATTCTACTGTACTCCTCCTCACGTTAATCCATGGCTTGGATGTTGAGTTATACTTCACTCAATCCGGAGCTTGTTGAACCCTATTTCCTACTTGGTTTCTCCGGTCACTTTCCTCTTCAGAGCAATGGGTGTTCTCGGTCACGCCATAGTGTGTCTCGTAGGTCAAAATGACAGGACTAGAATGATCTGGAACATATCAACGTTTGAGCTCTGTCTGGTTTCGAAGGAAGGCGACATGGGTTGGCTAAGTTATTACTGAAAAAGATCGTGGCAATCCCAATTTTTGGGACTGGTTTCGTGAAGTCGCACCATGCTGGGGCCCATAAGTTACGAGGCCACATGATTATAGACCGCTCTAGGGAGACCTGATTGTGCCCAAATTTTGTCCCCAGTGATTTTTGGACATTCTGACCGTAATGGATGTGGTCTGGTCCCCTGTTGAAGCCGCTAACATAGGGCTACAGTGAAGGGTCATCCTTTGGTGCGAAGAAACAGCACTCAAGTCACCAGGCTGGAGGCTTTATTTTGGCACAATCCTGGTCAGCAGGTGTTTCATGAACTCGCGAGACTAGACTGTCGCTGACTCTCTCCTTATTCGAATGGGCTCATGAAAGTATGTCAAAAATGACAACTTGCCCCGCCGGATGTGCACTTCAAGAGAAGCGAGAAGTGCAACATTCGAAAAAATTTAACTTCGTAGCTCCTCTGACGAATCCTTGCCAAGACCTGTTTATCGTCTCTTGATTAATATTTTTTCTCTTGATCACCGGCACAGTGCAATCCTGGAGAAGTAGACCTTGCTGAGCTTTTCCCCTGACCGGGGGGCCACCAAAGTGGATTCTAGTGGTCCGGTGCCTTGTTGAGGGTCTTTCTCAGGGTCCTGCCTGAATCTTTTTTTTTTTTGGGAGATCACGCTGATATTCTACCGTAGGCAAGCTTATGACTTCTCAGCGCGAACTCCTGATTTTTCAGCTAGTGGGGGCCCTTCTTGTGAGCTTTATCCCATTATGACCGAGTAGGTCTGAACATTCCAATTGGTGGGGGCCCTTCTTGTGAGCTTTATCCCTATCCAAATAGAAACACCAGGACCAAACATGGTACCTCTTGGCTTACGCCATATTGGCCTGGCTGAGGGTTTCTCAGCACGTCCCGATTATGTAAGCGTGATAGGAGGATGGCCTTTGAGGCGGTCCCATTTTAGGGGACTTCACCCTAGATGCTTGCACGTTGGCGGAGGAAGAAAAGGCAAAAAGGGTACCTTTTTGGCTCATGTCGTATTGGCTTAATTGAGGGTTTCACGACGCGTCCCAAATTGCTCATGCTTGATAGGAGAATGGCCTCTAAAGTGGTCCCATTTTTGGGGACTTCACCCTGGCTGCAATAGCTTGATAGAAGAGAAGATGAGGAGAGGTTTTTTTGTTGTTGCGGCACTAAGGCTTGGGATAAAAGGGTGGCACTGGAGCATTAAGGCTCCGATGCTGAAAATAAGGATGCAGCACTAATGCTCGAGATAAAAGGGTGGCACCGGAGCACTAAAGCTCCGATGCCAAAAATAAGGAGGCGACACTGAGGCCCGTGATAAAAGGGTGGCACTAGAGCACTAAGGATCCAATGCTGAAAATAAGGGCGGCACTGAGGCCCGTAATAAAAGGGTGGCACCAGAGTACTAAGGTTCATGTGCCGAAAATAAGGAGGCAGCACTGAGGCCTGTGATAAAAGGATGGCACCATAGCACTAAGGCTCTGGTTCCAAAAATAAGGAGGCGGCACTAAGTCTCAGGATAAAAAAAAAAGGTGGCACTGGAGCCAAAAATTTTGAAGGCACTGGGGCTAGAGTTTTTTTTTTGAAGGCATTGGGGCCAGAGTTTTTTTCTAGAAGGCACTGGGGCTGGAGTTTTTTTTTTTTTAGGCACTGGGGCTGGAGTTTGTTTTTTTGGGAGGCACTGGGGCCGGAATTTTTTTTTTGGAAGGCACTGGGGCCGGTTTTTTCTTAAGGCACGGGGCTGGAGTATTTTTTTTTTTTTTAAAGCCACTGTGGTCGGAATTTTGTTTTTTGGAAGGCACTGGGATCGGAGTTTTTGTTTTAGAAGGCATTGGCGCCGGAGTTTTTTTTTAGAAGGCAATGCGGTCGAAGTGGTTTTTTGGGAGGCACTGGGGAATGAGTTTTTTTTTTTTGAAGGCACTGGGGCCGGAGCTTTTTTTTTTTTTGGAAGGCACTAGGGCCGATGTTTTTTCTTGGAAGGCACTGGGGCCGGAATGAGGAGGTTTGGCCTAAAGGCCGGAAGAAGCATGCTCGGTCCAGGCTCCCTTTGCGGGTTTTGACCTTGACCGAGGGGATATAGTGCTAGCAGAGTAGTTTTCACCAAACCCTTTGTTGGGATGTTTTTACCCATGACTTTGAGGCCACATCCCCCCTTTGATTTCCACTCTTACTCATGGCACCCTTTGTGTGTTTTCACCATGCTCAGATTTTTTTTTTAAGACTATTTTACTCATGGCTTCGTGGTCATACCCTCATGTCATTTTTACTCATGGTGCCCTTTGCGGGTTTTCACCATACCCTTGTTTTTTTGTTGGGCGATTTTACCCATAGCTTTTTTGAATATGACTGCCTGAAGCACTTTTATTTTTGTTCACGATGGTTGTCATTGAGCCCGACTTCTTTCTTTTTCTTCTTTTTTTTTTTTGAAGGGGAGGAGGGGTCACTAGTATAGTGAGCCTTAGCGGACGAGTCTTGAGGATGCAGCCCTAACCCGGGTTGATTGTAGCGGCTAGTAGTGGAGGCAAGGGGTCTTCTTCTCTTTTCGGGGTATTACCCCGAAGAGTAACTTTATTATGACCCAGGCAGTTTGTGCCCGTGCGGGGTCGATGATGGTGGTGTCCACAGGAGGTGTCACATGGTGTCAACGGTGGGGAGATTTTGGAAGCACCCGTGGGTAGGTAGAATGATGGAGACACCCATGGGGGGTGGAATGATTGAGACACCCGTGGGGGGTGGAGTGAAGAGGCACCCACGGGGGGTGGCATGATGGAGGCACCCGTGGGGGTGGAATGATGGAGACACCAACAGGGGGTGGAGTGAAGGTTCCCGCAAGGGGTGGAATGAAGGAGGTACCCCACTGGGGTTGGCGTGAAGAAGGTACCCGCGGGGGGTGGAATGATGGAGGCATCCGTGGGGGGTGTAATGATGGTGGCACCCACGGGAGGGTGAAATGAAGGTACCCACGGGAGGTGGAGTGAAGGTAGGCACCCTCGAGGGGTGAAATGATGGAGGCATCTGCGGGGGGTGGAGTGAAGGTACCCACGAGGGGTGGAATGAAGAGGCACCCATGGGGGTTGGAATGATGGACGGCCTTGAAGAAAGCTTGCTTAAAGGGACAGTGCTCAATTGATGAGGCGCCTGCCTGCTGGGGCGATGTCAGATGAGGAGTTCCACATGGATGGCAATGCCTTGCAGTAAGAACCACTTCAGTGATCTACTGATAACGCCATGATGGTTGCATAGTGACATGAGATTTCACCGACGCTTCGTGAGTAGCACCTGGTAAGTGAGGGGTGAGAAGGTTTAAATTTTGCAGTCAATGAGGCACCGTTGTGGTGACACATGGCCAAGTAGATGGGTGGCATGCTGCTCGGGAAGTAGTAAGCATTGATGAGCCTTGGCCCTTTAAAAGGGGGCTAGCCAGGAAGCACCCTCGGGGAGTGGAGTTAAGGTAGGCACCCTCGGGGGGTGAAATGATGGAGGCACCCGCGGGGGGTGGAGTGAAGGTACCCGCGAGGGGTGAAATGAAGAGGCACCCATGGGGGTGGAATGATGGACTTCCCTGAAGAAAGCTTGCTTAAAGAGGCAGTGCTCAAATGATGAGGCACATGCGTGCTGAGGCAAGGTCGGATGGGGAGTTCCTTGTGGATGGCAATGCCTTGGCATAAGACCCACTTCAATGATCTGCTGATAATGCTAGAATGGTCGCATAGTGACACAAGATTTAATTGTGACGCTTCATGAGCAACACCTGGTAAGTGAGGGGTGAGAATGTTTAAATTTCACGATCAATGAGGCACCGTTGTGGTGACACATGGCCAAGTAGCTGGGCGGCATGCTGCTCGAGAAGTAGTAAGCATTGATGAGCTTAGGCCCTTTAAAAGGGGGCTAGCTAGGAGACCGTGAGGTCAGCTTTTCCCCTTTGTTATGGAGTTCCTTTTCTTGATACTTCTTTGTGTGGAGGTAGCACGGAAACTTCGTTTTCTTTGAAGGACTTGGCTGGTGAGCGATGCCCGTTGTGGGGGTTGATTGCTTGACATCGGCCTTTGGGGCGTGCATGGGCGTCGGGCAAGCTTGTTGTTCTGGGGCTCCTCTGTTTGCACAGGACCCATGGGGTGAGGCCCGCAGCCGTGTATGAGGCACTGGGGGCCTGTTGTCGCTGTTGGTGGGGGCGGTGTGCTTAGACCTGGCACATGTATTACCCCCTCCGAGGAGTGCCCGGCTCTTCACCTTTGTAAGGTGTTGGGAAAGAGGAGGAGGAACTCTCTCTCTTCTCCAAAGCATGCTTGAAGATGGTGATACCCTCTCCTGGAGGACGCCACCCCAATGAGGCCGTGGCAGAGTTCGTTGAGCAATTTACCCCAAAACAGATGTACTTTTTTTTTTCTTACAGTTACGAACTGTAACCAGAAAGTTGTAATCCTTTCATTCGTGGAATAAAAAGAACTCCTTCCTTTCTACTTTGCATCTTTGCTTGCTGCTCCTTTTTTTAGTGTGGGCCGGTGCAGTCCTTATCCCTGCTGATTATGGGGATAAGGAATGGTCGATGAAGTGCCTTTTGTGCCCGTGGGGCAGTTGCTGCTTGTTGTGTGATGGTTGGGATGCTCTTGCAAGTTTTCACCCCAACCCTCAGGGAATGTGTCGCAGCCGATTTTTGGAAGACCTTGCTTTTTTCTTTTTTTATGGGGGACCACAGAGGGTCCCGCACGTGGACTAGACAATGAAAGAGGATCGCTTGCCTGCAAAGGAGAGTGGTAGGGGTGTGCCCTGGGTTCTTTGAGTGGGCCCATGTTGCAAGCAGGTCGAGTGGGGTGGATTGCATGCATGAGTGGCACTTGGACGGCAATGGTTGTATTTTCGTCATAATTTGACATAGGTCCATACAAGTCCCATCTAGGCATGGCCACAGCCTCCAGCGAGGGGTAGCTCCGCGTACTTGTTAGGCTGGGGAATCCGTGGGATTCTGGGACAAAGCCCGACAATGGGGAGGGGCTAGTTTTCAAGGGAACATCTTCCGTTGTTTCCACCTCCTCTTCTTCCGTTACCCTGGCTCAATTGGGCAGAATTAGATTCTGCTCCTTGGTCGCAGGTACCAGGTCTTGCTGGGGGAGCATGAGAGGTTGGTCGGGGTGAGGCTGACCCACCCCCTGCTTCTGGGCGGCCAGGCCGATGGATCCACTACATTTCGGGAATCATGAGTGTGGCAGAACTGCAATGTAGGTCTAGACCTATTCCCCTCCCTTTCCATGGTGGTGAGGGACAAGACCTTGAGGATCTGTTGGGCCCTTCCTAAGCTTTGCTGGTACAGCATAGAGGGTCGATATTGGTCGCATCATGATCGACAGAGGGGCTGCAGTGAACCTGATACCTAAAAGGGTTCTCTCCAGGATCGGTCCAAGTGTAGACCAGCTTGAACCCACAAGTTTAACAGTGCAAGGATTCAATCAGGCAGGGGAGAAGCTGGCGGGCACAATATGACTTAAGCTTATGATCGGAGACCTAAACATCGTCAACCCTTTTAACGTCATTCATGTGGATACCTCATATAACATTTTGCTAGGCCACCCTTGGCTCCATGAACATGGCGTAGTCCCATCCACGCTTCACCAATGCTTCAAATACAGCAGGGATGGGAGCCAGTATGCCGTCTACGCTGACAAGAGGCCATTCTTGATTGTTGAAACACATTACGCGGATGCAAAGTATTATTTCACCAACCCGTCGCAATCCCAGGGGTCCGAACCATCAGCAAAACCCCAAACGTATCTCAAGCAAAGGGAGACCTCTTTGACCTCTCATGAAGATGTCGAAGACATGACGAAGTCTCTGCATCATATCATTCAGGAAGAAAAGAGATGCAGAAAAGTTGTCCCTTTAACCCCAATTGACGAAAATATCCCCACGCCATCGGAGGAGCAGTCAGATCTAAGAGATGAGCAAGACCAATTCCATCATGCGCGTAATGTCTAAGGCTATCATTGACCCGAACCCTGTACGTGATGAAGTCTCCCATCAACCACTGTTTCACGACATGTTGCCTGGAAGTTTGCAATATACTAGTTTAGGGACGTGGTTCCGTTGAATAGAGGAAACTTCCCTTTCTTGTAATCTGAGGGATCGGGACTTGATCGATGTGTGAAGGGTATGACCTTTGATAAGATGTTGCACCCTGTATCCCTAAGATTTGTCTGTTCTTTAGGCTATGGGTCACCATAGCATCAATATCTGCCTGAGAGACGGGGTGAGGGATAAAATTGTCCTATGAGGCAGAGGGCAGGAGCTGCCTTGAAGGGGCACCATTTGAGTGATGGGAATTGACCTCATGGTTAGCTGATTGGTGTGCGGCATCTATACGATTAATATTTTCTATCAAAGCGCATACCATATCTTCGAATTTGTTCATGTCCTCTTCCTATGCATCGTCAAGCTCCTCTTCCTATGCATCGTCAAGCTCACTTACAACCATTACACTGCATATTTCTCTATGGAGGTCAGCGTCAATTGCAGCTAAGGACGTGCAAACTTAACAGGTCATGCGCGGTAGATCGGTCAGTAGGGGGCCAGCGTGCCCCGACTGGACTCGACTCTTATGTGCCAATCGTGTGAGGACAGGTTCTCGAGGGTGCTGGGACCGTGTCTGAGGAGTGGCTAGGTCATCTTCGACGACAGTAACCACAGTGCAGGGCTCATGGCCTTCTTCTTCAGGCTTCATCATCTGAAGAGGGTAGAAGGGATTCAGGTGGAGAGGGTTATCAGAGCTGGTTTCCCCAACTGCCTTGGTCACTACCTTGGTTAGAATTTGCAGACCTCTATCATGCCTAGCTTTGAGGCTTTGATGGACCTCGCGTCAAAATAGTGATCGGGATTGCGGCTGGTCAACTCTTCTTGTACAAGAGAGAGTTGTCTCCATCAGGTATGGCAAAGGATGAGGGCCAAGGACTGGGGTCATCTTGGGTCGAGGAGGATGAAGAACTCGATCTTCCATCAGGTCATTGCCCCGAGCTCTCTTGTGGGCTCCAAATACACGACCAAAATGACAGGGCTGGTTTAGGATGATACTCTTGAGGAAGGTCTTCGAATACCAAGGCTGAAGATGCTTGCTCAAAGAAGTAAGAGCAGGGTTGACTCATGAGGAGGTCTGAGTCGTGGGAGAGGGGATGTCTGTGCCGACAATACGTGTGTGCCCCTTGAAGAAGGATCACGGGGGACCTGAGGGTTAGCCCGGCCTTGAGCAAGTGATTTGGCCATAGGAGGCCAAGAACTGCGAGCAAGTGTCTGTAAGAGAATAGGTGCAAACCTGCCCCTTACAAGGTGCACTTGTGTGTGCTGAGTAGGAGGACAAGGAGGTTGTCGCCTGTGTACTCGGGTTGAAACAATGACGGTGTTGCCCCGAGTGGTGGGATGCATATGAGTAGCGTGTGTAAGACCTGGCCTTGGGACGTCTAACTCCTTAGTCGGATCGTACTTGTTTGGCTAGTTTCTCCTTTTTATTTTCTTTATTCACACATCACTTATGGCTTGCGAGTTCTGTAACCCATTCATACGGATCGGGGATTTTCTCATCCTCGCATTCGCGAGTGTCCCTAGGGATCAAGTTTCTCCAACTTCATTCCCAACAATCCTTTTGAGCAAAGACCCCTTGTCTAGCTCCTATGTCTTAACTTAGATCGGTGTGAAGAGGGACATGAAGATCCCTCACTCCCCATCTCCTCACTCTGGTGGAACCTCCGCCAAGGCACCCTGCATTGGCAATAGGCCTGTTGCTACACACAACATGCACCCAGCCACCGGAAAGTCACTTATCGGTCGTACTTTCGAGGTATGCCAAAAGGCTGCCCAGTCCCTCTCTGCAGAAGGTAAGCAATTTTCCATTGCTTCTGTGGGTCTCCGCAAGGCTTCCCCCCACATTCCTACACCACCACGAGTCCCTATTCCTAGAGGCTCGACACATAGAGGCAGAGGTCATGTGGCCTCCACCTCTCACACACAATTGTAGAGTATGGCAGGGTCTACTTCGACTCATTCGACCTCCGTTTCATACACCTAGGGGCTGGAGAGTGCTTGGACAAGAGCCATTTGGAGGTATTTAGACAGGATAAGGGCGTCGTAGATGCTTAGGAGTCTGGGTAGTTTCCTCAATAGCCCGATCACATAGTATTTGACTTTGTCAGCTTCGGGCTGGGAGGCCTGTTGGTGCTCCCTCACCTTAGGAAGGGTGGGTGCTACCGGGATGTCCTTCGACTGGGAGGGCATCTGGGGGATGATGACCGCTCTGGTAGCCTCAGATGGTGGATCTTCGTCGCACCGTGTTTGTGAAGGAGGTGTAGCGAGAGTGGGGCAGTATCGAGGTGCCATAAGCATGGTTGCATGGAAAGGGTTGGCCTATGCAGTGGCCTGAGGGGTCAAAGTCGGCTGAGGCTGTTTCGCAGGAGGAACAAATCCTGCACTAGAGTTGGCTAACTCGTGATAAGGGGTTGGCAGTGGCCCAGGTCTCTCCAAGGTTCTTGATGGAGGTAGGTTCCGATAGGACCTTAGTCTTCTCCAGGACCGTAGGTGCATCCAGCCAGTTTGGGTTGTTGTGCATCCGTGGTGGAAGGCCAGCATGTGTCATGCTTCGTGATTGAGGAGGGAGGTGCGGAAAGACTTGGTTCTTACTCCATGTTGAGCAGGCTTGAGGGGATGCTAAGGGCGTGCCCCGAGTTGATCAGGCTCTTAGCGGCCTCGAGGTCATGGGCTGATTGCGCGGGGCATCATGTCTCGCGTTTTGACTGTGCGGCAGTGGGTAGCATTGTCTTCCTCCACTTCGCGCTACGATTTGGATCTGTTACATCTCGGGGAGCCCGTAGGTTGCAGTGAGCCTTCTTTTAGTACCAAAAGAAACTCTTATATCCTTCCCAACTAGCTTGCTCAGCTGATGCGTGGGCAGAGCTGATCAAATCCGACAAAGTGAGATACCTAGGAAGGGGCGGCTCCAGGGGCGATGCCCTCTCTCTTTCGGCTCCAGGCGGAGAGTCATCTTGCGCTCACACAGAGAAGGGAGTAGAGAGGATGGAGCTCGTAAGGAACTTCTTTGAGTACCATGTGGTGAGTGGCACGGTAGTAGTAAGCGGAGCGTTGGGTGTCTGTTCCCTTCCGCAGCGGAGAACTTCCTTGGACCTGCGTGTGTGTGCAGAATCCACAGTGGTATTTGGGGTGACCACAGGGCCAATCCCTTGCGTAGTGAGGGGTGGAGTGCGTGTGACAACCGCCCGTTTCGCTGGCGAGGCCATCGAGCCCCCAAAGTGCATGTGCGCTTGTTTGGTGGACTTCCAATTGTCTCGGGAGTAACGTGTCGAACAGGGGCCGGCTCTCAAGCTACCCCGAGCTGTGGAGCGGACATGCATGGTGTGGGTGTCGAGCGCCACGCCAGGGTCGAGAGCGACCTGAAGCAGTTTGAGGGACTGGGGTAGGCTGCTGCCTGCTCCGATTCATTATTATGGCGGTCAGGTCGCCAGGGAGATTATAGACATCGGTAAAGGCTGTAGAGTAACCGCACGAGCTGGCATGATGATTGCCAATGGGTGATATGTGCTCGGGGGTGCCGGCATTGACGAAGCCATGTGTGATGCGGGTGGGGTTGCCTTTTGACTACCTGCAGTGACGGCAGTCCTGTAAGGACGGATCGAGTGAGAAGGAGAGGCGGCGCGAGGCTGCTTTGTGGTCTGCGGCTGGTGAGGTGCCCGCCAGCGATAGGGTGTTCTAGTGAGGGGGTGGTAGTAGATTCGCCTATGCAGTGGGTATCAAGGGTCCCCCCTTAACGTCAGAAGAGGTGGGCCGAGGGGCCTAGGGGTTCGTGTCCCGAACTTCCTTGGCCGAGGCCGAGATGGCTAGGCCAGCATGGATGCACATAGGGCACCCACAGGAGGGAGGACCAAATGGTCGAGCCTCCCCATGAGTAGCTGCGAGTATGGGGATGTAAAACTCCCCAACCTGGAGGAAAGAGGGATAAGCAGATCCCATAGAAAAAGTGAAAAGAGGAGAAAGAGAGGTTGGTATGGAGACGGCTCGAGCCAACGATAGGGTGACGTGTCCCCAGTGGAGTCGTCAGTTGATGTCGGGGGTCTTGGTTTCCCTTCAGGTGGGGAGATGGAAACCCTCTCTCGAACAACAGTGGAGGCCTGACACGTGATGCACACATGGGCCCTCGTGCTAGCGGATAGGAGGTCGACGGTGAGAGATATTTTTGCGACTAGATCGCGGACGCCCTTACGCCGCTTTGGGGGTTCAGGGACATGCTTGGGCGTATGGCCCTCTTAAAGCAATTACGTAGCCCTCCAGCTATTCATCAGCGCGGTTTGGACGGGAGTCCTCTTCAAGCTTACAACCTCTCACCTCTCACTCTCTCTATGCTTTTAGAGTGGGATCCAAATGTCCCTCCTCCTTGGCCCCCTTTTTATGGGGGGAACTACTGGGCGTTGAAGGGGATGTGGAGAAACCTAAAGGATGAGACTAGCGGGTTCTCTCTTGTCTGCGGGTTCGCGGATGGATGCGAGCTGTCGTGCGGATGGGGGTCATGCGCATGGAGGTGAGAGAGAGAGAGAGAGAGAGAGAGACGACTCGGCTTACGAGAGGTGGGGTAATGTTATAGAGTGTCTCCAAAAAAAAGGTCCAAAGGCCTCTCTACAAGTGAGTTAAGCTTGCTTATATAGAGGATTCACCAAACAAAGAAGAATGCTTAAAATTCAAGCCTAATTACAATTAAAAAAATTCAAAACAAATCCAAAAATTAGGCGCAAATGATCAAAATGCCCTTGAGATCATTTGCCCGAATGATGAAACCGTCCCTGCATGCAGGCTACCCCACCATGGGAACACCTTGGAAGCTAGTTTTGCAACTTGTGGCAATTTTTCGGATGTTTTCGCAACATATATTCGTTCTTCTCTCGATTGTGAGCATTTTGATGCCCTCAAATCGTGTTGTGGTGACCTTTTTCCCCAGGGTGAAAGTCCGACCGTTTTTACGAACTCCGTTTGCCAATGCATCTTCGAGTTGTGTCGTTTTGGCTTCTGGCTCTACTTGCAAGTCAAAGAGGAGGCTGCTGCACTCGTTTTCCACCAAGTTTGGGCTGATTTGGTGTTGATTTGTGCATTTGCCTAATTTTGAAGGTTGCTGAAGAAAGGTATTCCGGCAACCTGTTAGTTTTGCTTCTTTGGCGACCTGAGGACATGTATTCATCGAACCACCGATTGAATGCAAGAGTTGTACAAAAATGTAGCTCTTTGTGAGGGGATTCTGCTAAACTCCTCCTCGCGTTAATCCAAGACTTGGATATTGAGCTATGCTTCACTGAATCTGGAGCTTGTTGAACCCTGTTTTCTCCTTGGTTTCTCTAGTCACTTTCCCCTTCAGAGCAATGGGTGTTCTCGATCACGTCATAGTGTGTCCCGTAGGTCAAAATGTTAGGGCTATCATGATCTAGACATATCAACGTTTGAGCTCCACCTAATTTCGGAGGAAGGCGTCGTGGGTTGGCAAAGTTATTGTCGGAAAGATCGTCGTAATCCCCATTTCTAGGACTGGTTTGGTGAAGCCGCACCGTGCTATGGTAAAACGCATAAGTTGCAAGGCTGCATGAGCGTAGACCCCTCTAGAGAGGTTCGATTGAGCCCAAATTTGGTCCTTGAGGATTTTTCAATTTTCTGAGTGCAATGGATGTAATCTGGTCCCCTATTCTAGCCACTGGCATAGGGCTAGAGTGAAGGGTCCTCCTTTGGTGCGAAGAAACCGCACCCAGGTCACCAGGCTGCAGGCTTTATTTTCTGCACAATCCTGGTCTGCGGGTGTTTCGTGAACTAGCGAGACAAAACTGTCGCCAACTCTCTCCTTATTCGCATGGGCTCATGGAAGTACGTCAAAATTAATGTAGAACACATTGTTCCCTCACCCACGGGATGGAAGACTGTTGGCCTGTGAAGGACTTGATACAAGAATACATAAATGAGGGGATTATAGTCGTCGATGCTACCCCTATGAAACGTTAGATTCACCAGGTCCCTATATTGGAGAAGGTTGAAGGTTATCCTTACCCAGAACTCTTCGAGCTATGCTCAGAATACTCTGAGACCCTCAACTCTTCAGTTAATACTGAGGAGGTTTCAGACCATAGTTGGACCACTTACGTGAGTCGTAGCGAAAAGAAGCGTATGCAAGCTGAGGCTCTGAAAAGAGCTGACTTAAAAGTGTTAGAGATGACACTATCATGAGCAAGGATAATCATGGAAGCTCCTCTCATGTCTCAAAGCATTACAAGCAAAGGAAGGAAGACAGAATGGACGTAACAGAGCTTCTCAGTCAACACCACCACCTTATTCGACTTTGAATGATTTTATGCCCGGACCGTTGATGATTAATGGCCTTCACGAGCCAAAAGTAGCAGATGAAGCCCCTCCTGGAATGACTGCCAATGTGAATTGAGTAGTCAAGGCTAAATCCAAACCCTAAACCATGTAGTTGGAGTTGAGGTCTTTTAAGAGAACTGCAAAGATCAAACCGCCTAAAGTTGCTAGCCCCAAGAAGGTAATTCCTGTAGCTGAGGTATGGCCCAAAGCATCTAACGTTGTTGGTCAGTCAAAACAGCCGATAAATGAAAATATTGGCTATTATAATCATTTAAGGAGAATCCCAATGTTGAAGGGTATTTTTCAACACTTGTAATCCCCAATGCGAATAAGTGGAAGCAGTAGTAGAATAAGCCCTGATCCGGAGTGGAAACGACAAAAGCCTCAAAATGGTCCAATAATGTTTGGAAGCACGGTTCTTGATGCCCTACGGGTCTCTGCTAAGCATTTGTTGCGATTCGATGAAGTTAAGGTGAGCCAGATGCAAAAACCGTTTTTAGAATTGTGCCTCCAACACACTGAAAGAAGAATTCACCGGAGCTTCAAAGCAATACCAGGCCACTTCCATTAGATTCAGAACGTCCGAAAACCCCTGGATACCAAATTTCAGCTCATTCGGACGCTTTTGGAGCATTCTGTGGCCAACTTACCAAACATAGGTAGGTCTCACACAATTCTAGTGCACCCTCGGTGAACCAGTTTCCATTTACGAAAATTGTGCTTTCGAATTTTGGGGCTAAATGCAATGATCATATCTCCTTCATCTTGGGTTGAAATGAACCCAAATTTTATAAAGATGTTCTTCTCATCGGCCCGATCATTTTGATATATGGCACGGCCAACAGCATGGCCCGAGCACAGAGAAATTGTAGAGAGAAGATCGCCATTGAGATGTGTAAGTTGTAGAATATTTCACGAAGAAGGTCCCTTCGATCGAACAACTGTATCATGGCACTCGCGTAATGGATCCTCTTGAAATCAGACCCATTGTGACCATGAGGTCGAGGGCTTCGTTCAATCCAAACATTGTGCATGACGAATGGTCGGATCGACTGTATCTCAGGGAGAAAGAAGACGCATTTTTCGGCCACCAGAATCTCAATTCGAGAAAATTCCCCAATTGAGAAAGTGATCATTCGGGTACCAAATCGAGCCATTCTTGTTGCTAAATGATCATGACGACTTGCTTGTCATTCTACAGCAAAGGAAACGAGGAAAAAACATCGATAAAAGAGTGAAATCTTGAATATAAGATCGTAAGTTTCTCACAATTTTTCCGCCTCAAGTTCAAGACTCAAAAGCTCGAACCATGGCTCAAAATATATAGCCAAATGATCACCTCACCGAGCTCATCAATTTTATGATGTTAGTTTTGCCAGAAGGTGGTCGGAAACACCCCATACAAGCCACGTGAAATGGATTCATGGCTATTGATGGACTGTTTTGAAATTAGCAAGATTGTGAGCGAGGGCCAAAATCGTCATGTTGCCCCTAATTTTTAGCTTTTATTTAATTCCAAAAATTTGTATTTTCAAGCAATTAGGAGAGTTTTTGGAGCATCCACCAATGTTTTAGTGGATGCTTATATATACCCGGCATGTAATAACTTAGTGGTTGGTTGGGCGGTTGGCAAATTCCCCCTTACTGAGATGTTTAGATCACGGTTAATGCTAAGAACTTTGGCCATTTAGCTCACCCCTTACTTAAAGAGAGAGGAGAGAGAATAATTTTACACCTAGTCATTGCCCTTGGGATCCAGTCATCGAGCCAAGGACCCTTAGGTAAGTCCCCCTCCCTTCTCATGTGTGTGGTCGGGCTAGTGATAAAGTTGTCGGCCTAACCTCTTCATCCTCCTTCTCTCTCTTTCTTCTCTCTTTTCTCCCTCCTCTTCTCTAGTTACTTTCACTCCCCTTTTCTCTCTCTTCTCCCTGAAGGGTGACCTAAGTCGTCGTCTTGCCCTCTTCTCCCCTCTTCTCATCTTTCCTTCCTTCACTCACTCTTCTTCCTCCTCTCACTTTCTTCTCTATTCTCTCTCCTCTCTCTATATCTTTCTCTCTCCTCTTCTCTATCTACTTTCTCTCTCCTTTCTCTCTCTTCTCCCCAAACGACAGCCTAAGCCACTATCTCACCCTCTTCCCCCTCTTTTCACCTCTTCTTCTCTCACTTCTTTCATTCTTTCTTCCTTCTTTCTCCCCTCCTCTCTCTCTCTTCTCGCTCTTCTCTCTCATCTTTTTTCTCTCCTCTCTCTTCTCTCTCTTCTTTCTTTCTTTCTCCTTTCATCTCTCTTTCGTCTCTCATCCTCTCTCTATCTCTTCCTCCCCTCTCTCTCTGCTATCCTCAGGCGGTGGCTTAAGTTGTTGTCTTGTTTTCTGCCCCCTCACCCTCTCGATTACTCTTTTTCCTTCTCTTCTCTCTCCTTCTTCTCTCTCTTCCTCTCTCTTTTCTCACTCTCTTCCCTGAATGGCGATCTAAGCCACCATCTCGCCCTCCTTCTCCCTTCTTTCTCATCCCTCTTCTCTTCACTTTCCCTCTCCATCTCTCCTCCCCTTCTTCCTCTCTCTCTTCTTTCTTCTTTCCTCTCTCCTTCTTCACTTATCCTCTCTCTATCTCTTCCTCCCCTCTCTCTGCACTCCTTGAGCGGTGACCTAAGTTGACGTACCGCTTTCTGCCCTTTCACCCTCTCGTTACGTCTTTCTCCTTCTCTTCTCTCTCCCTCTTCTCTCCCTTCCTCTCTTTTCTCACTCTCTTTCCTCTCTCTTCTCTGAGTGACGATCTATGCTGTCATATCGCCCTCCTTCTCCCTTCTTTCTCATCCATCGTCTCTTCGCTTTCCCTCTCCATCTCTCTTCCCCTTCTTCCTCTCTCTCTTCTCACCCTTTTTTCTCTCTCTTCTTCCCTCTTTCCCCAAACGACGGCTTAAGTTTCCGTCTCGCCCTCTCTCTCCTTCTTCTTCTTTATCCTTCTCTCTCTCCCCTGTCTCTCACTCTCTCTTCTCTCCCCCCTCTCCCCAAGCGATGGCCTAAGCTGCTGTCTTGCTTCCCCTTCTTTAACGTTTTTTCTCCCTCTCCCCCTCTTCTTCTTCTTTTCTCTTTGTTCTCTCTCTCTCTTTCTCTCTTCTGATCTCTTCTTCTTTCCTTTCTCCTCACATTCTTTCTCTCTCTTCTTCCTTTTTGTCCCTTCTTCTCTCTTCTTTCTCTCTCCTCTCTCTCTCTCTTCTCGCACTCTCTTTCTCTCTTCTCAACCTCTCTCTCCCTCTTATCGTCTTTTCTTCTCTCTTTTCCTCTCTTCTTTCTTAGTTCTTCCCTCTCTACATTCTTCCATCTCTTCTTTCGGGGCTCTCATGTTTCTCTCCTCTCTTCTTTCTCTTTGGTTCCTCCCCCACTCATTGTCTACCCTCTCACCTCCCTTTTTCATTCTCTCTTAAGAGTACGATGAGTCCTTTGTTAAGAAGACGTTGTGAGGCTGTCGGATTGACACGGACTCTACAACACCATCCACCCCTTCTTCTTTTGTAAAATATACTCACCCAATGACAAGTCAGGGTCTCACGACCCGCTTGTCTGGACATCTCATGTGTGTGTGGTTATAGGAGCACAGAAAGGCGGTCAGAGGAGTTAAAGTCGAACCAGCCTCAGGCTTGGGAGGCCTTCCGTCGTGATCTAAGAGAGCGCCCATGCGAGAAGCCCGATCGTGATACGGACCCAATGTGAGGTAACTTCCCACCTCATACCCTAATTCCTCTCTCACTAGTTGGTACCCTGGCCGCATCCAACATGAGAGCAGCCCATGCGTGTCATGGTTCCCGAGAGAGCAGTTTCAGGTCCCGGGCTCTCATGAACCCGGGTCCTTGTCAGCCGGGCCTTCCCGACCCGACCGTCGAGGTCGAGGCACCTAACTGTCATAAGTATCTATGACGCCCTCATGCTTTCAAAAGAACTTTGGGCCACTTTGATACAAGCCCTCTCATCCCATGAAGAGCTTCAAGCTGAAGTCAATCAGGTTAAAATCGACCCAGTAGTTCTACCTGGTGCTATGCCAGTCACTCTTTCTGACATAGATCTACAGCTGGGGATGAAGGTTCATAACCACCCTTTGATGGTGGACGAGATCATACACGGTGTGTGCATCAATTGGATAATGATTGACGAAGGATCAGCTGTGAATTTGCTTCCTCTAAGAAGTTTGAGGTCTGTAGGAATGGATGTCCAAAATTTGCGAGAAAGGCATATGATGATATAAGGTTTCAATCAGGCTACCCAACAGGCTGTAAGGAGTATTACATTGAAGCTCAAAATTATCGAGTTGGAGGCTTATGTGACCTTTTAGGTTATTGAAACTGAGGCTTCCTACAATGTGTTATTGGGGCCCCCATGGTTGCATAACAACAACATCTTCCCCTTGACCTTGCATCAATGCTTCAAATATTTCCATAAGGGGAAGCAACATATGGTCTATGCATCGAAAAACCCTTCACCAAAGTGGAATCCCATTATGCAGATGCTAAATTTTACAACCTTGTGAACCCTGATCCTCACTTCGCAAAGGAATCCGAGAGTGACAGTGATTCTGACGAAGATCACGAGAATGAGCGAGCATTGATTAAAGATTTTAAAGGCCTAAACATCGAAAAAGGATTCAAACCACTAACTACTATTGTTCCATTGAGTATTGACTGAGAAATTTTGGACCACGTTGGAGATGGCATAGTTAACTCCCTCCTGAAGACAAAATTCAAGAAAGGACGGCAGGAAGAATATAAGGCTCATCCCTTAAGAGATGGGGCTTCAAAACCACAATGGTCCTTATATAGCCCTCATGGTCACCAGATCATGAGGAATATGAATCAAGGCCCAAATGGCTGAATGGGGATGATAAGATATTTTCAGGTAGTCGAAAGTATATCCTGAAAGAAGTTCAATACTCAAGGACTCAAGTACACCCTAACTCTTAAAACTGTCTCAAAGAATGTGCACAAAAAAAAAGTGGACGATCCAATGTGCCATGACATCTCTAAGTAGCCATGATTATCAAGATTTAGACAATGAAAGTGAGATGGTATTTGCCCCATAGAGCAGGTCACAATCAAAGAGCAAATAGAAGTTGAGTTGGATGAAGAAGGAGATCCCAGACCCACTTCTCTTAGTTCGTCTCTGGACCCAGAAGAAAGAGGGCTATACATTGATTACCTTCATCTTAACTGAGACATCTTTGCATGGAATTACCATGAGATGCCTGAATTAGACCCCACCGTGGTGACTCACGAGCTTGTCGTTGATCCTCATAGCAAACCGGTGAAGCAGCCCGAGAGGAAGTTTCATCCAAACATGACCCCCTATATTGAGGTCAAGGTTAATAAATTAGTAAAGGTCACGTTCATCAGGGAAGTGATATACCCTAAATGGCTTGCTAATAATGTACCAGTGAAGAAGAAGAATGGACAAATAAGGGTGTGCATTGATTTCAACAACCTCAACTCTGCTTACCCTAAGGATGAATTTCCCTTACCTCTTATCGAAATCACAATTGATTCGACTGTAGTTTGTGAAACCTTTTTGTTTATGGATGGGTATTCCGGCTATAATCAAACTAGGATGGCTCCTGAAGATGAAGAATTAACGACCTTCATAACTACGAAAAAGATATATTGTTATAAAGTAATTCTCTACGGATTAAAGAATGTTGGCACCACTTATCAGCGTTGCATGACAATTATATTAGAAGACATACTCCATGATGTCGATAAATGTTATGTCGATGACCTTGTAGTCAAATCAAAGGATCGATCCTCTCACCTCACAGAACTGAAAACTATGTACAAATGGTTGAGAAGGAACTAGCAGAAGATCAAACCTCTAAAGTACGCCTTCGGGGTAAAATCTGGGAAATTTCTAGACTTCATTATGAGGAAATGAGGTATCGAAATAGACCCTATGAAGATACACATTTTCTAAGAGATTCCTCAGCCAAGGAACCTGAGAGATTTGAAATCTCTCCAATGTCCATTAGCGTACAGCCGAAGGTTCATATCCAACCTCATAGGGCAATGCAAACCTTTCTCTTAGCTTATGGAGAAAGACATCCCCTTTGAATGGGATGAGTGATGTACGTCATTTTTGACGTACTTTCATAATCCCATGCGAATAAGGAGAGAGCTAGTTACAGTCGAGTCTCGTAGGTTCACGAAACACCCATAGACCAGGATTGTGCCGAAAATAAGGCCTTCAACCGAGTGACCCTGGTGCGGTGCCTTCGCACCAAAAAATGATTCTCCACCGTAGCCCTATGCTAATGGCTGCAGTAGGGCACCAGAGCACCGCCATTGTGCTTAGAACGTCAAAAACCCCCGGGGACCAAATTTGGGCTCAATCGAACCTCGCTAGAGTCTCATGTGGGCAATGTTTTCCGACAATGACTTCGTCAACCAACGACGCCTTCCTCTAAAGCCAAATGGAGCTCAAACATTGACATGTTTTAGATCATGTCAGCCCTGTCATTTTGACCTATGGCACACACTGTGGTGTGACTGAGAACCCCCATTACTCTGGAGGAAAGTGACAGGAGAAGCTAAGGAAGAAACAACGTTCAACAAGTTCCGGATTCGGTGAAGCATAGCTCAATGTCCAAGCCTTGAATCAACGCGGGGAGGAGTTCAATAGAACCACCTCGCGTAGAGATACATTTTGGTACAACTCTTGCATTTAATTCGTGGTTAGATGAATGCAAGTCCTCAGGTCACCAAAGAAGCAAATCCAGCCAGTTGTCGGAATCCCTTTCTTCAACAACCTTCCAAATTAGGCTAATGTGAAAATCGACACCAAATCAGCTCAAACTTGGTGCAGAATGACTGCGGCAGCCTCCTCTTTGACTTGCAAGTAGAGCAAGGAGCTAAAACAATGCAGCTCGAACATGCATTGACAAACAAAGTTCACAAAACTGGCCGGACTTTCACCCTGGGGGAAAAGGCCACCACAACATGATTAAAGGGCATCAAAATGCTCACAATCGAGAGAAGAACGAAGATATATTACTGAAACAGCTGAACAATTGTTGTAAGTTACTGGACTAGCTTCTAAGGTCTTCCCATGGTAGAGCAACCTGCGTGCAGGGACGGTCTTGTCATTCAGGTAAAAGATCACATGGACATTTTGGTCATTTGCGCTTAATTTTTTTATTTTTTTTGAATTTCTTTAATTTTGATTAAGCTTGAGTTTTGAGCATTCACCTTCGTTTGGTGAATCCTCTATATAAGCAAGCTTAACTCACTTGCCCTTTTTTCAAGCTTCAATACCTCTAAAGGCTAGGAAGAATCAAGGCTAGATTTTGCTTGTTAGCTTGTCTTTCTTTGTGAGGCCCCAATCTCTATGGAAGAGGAGAGAGAGAAAAAACTTTCAGAAAGAAAAAATACCCATGAGTGTGCGATCCCGCGGGCACCCTGGTCGCGCGGGTCACCCCCTACCTCTCTTAAGCTGAGTCGTTCTTCTTCTCTCTCTCTCATTCTCACCTCCGCATGCGGGACCCCTCTCTTGGGGCAGCCCTCGTCCATCCGCAAGCCCATGAATGTGAGAGAACCCACGGGCCCGACCCTCGGGTTTGCCCACTCCCACCTTAGCAGCCAGCAAATCCCTCCGAGAGGGCGACCAAGGAAGAGGGACATTAGGATCCTGTCCTAATAGCATAGAGAGAGTGAGAGTAGAGAAAGGTTGTGAGCTTGAAGAGTGCTCCCGTCCAAACCGCACTGACAAGCAGCCTGCGGGCTTCGTAATTACTTTAAGAGGGTCATCCGCCTAGGCGTGTCCTCGACCCAAAGTGGCGTAAGGGCGTCCACGATCCAGTTGCAAAAATCCCTCTCACCGTCAACCTCCTATTCACTAGCACGAGGGTCCACGTGTGTGTCACGAGTCGGACCTCTGTGGTTGCTCGAGAGAGGATTTCCATCTCCCCACCCAAAGGGAAACCAGGACCCCTGACATCAACTGGCAACTCCACTGGGGACACGTCACCCTATCATTGGCTCAAACCGTCTCCAGGTACCAACCTCTCTTTCTCCACTTTTCACTTTTGTTATGGGATCTGCTTTTCTCTCATTCCTCTGGTATGGGGAGTTCTATATCCCCATACCCGCGACTACTCATGGGGAGGCTCGACCATTTGGTCCTCCCTCTCGTGGGTGCCTTATGTGCGGCCATGCTGGCCTAGCCATCTCAACCTCGACCAGGGAAGTTCGGGACATGGACCCTCAGGCCCCTCGCCCCCCCTCTTCCAGCGTTAATGGGGGACCCCTTGATACCCACTACACGGGGAACTCTACTACCGCCCCCCCACTAGAATACTCTATCGCTAGCGGCCACCCCTCCAGCCACAGACCACGAACCCCGCGCCACCTCTCCTTCTCACTCGGTCGGTCCTTACAAGACTGTCATCGTTGCGGGTAGCCAAAAGGCAACCTCGCCCACATCACATAGGGCTTTGTCAACGTCGGCACCCCCGTGCACATATCACTGGCTGGCAATCATCATGTCAGATCATGTGGTTACTCTACTGCGTGTACCCATGTCTACAAACTCCCTGGCGGCGTGACCGCCATAATAATGAATTGGAGTAGGCGGTAGGCTACCCTGGTCCCTCAAGCAGCTTCGGGTCACTCTCGACTCGGGCATGGTGCGGGTGGCTCTCACGACACCCACACCATGCATGTTAGCTCCACGGCTCGAGGCAGCTTGAGTGCTGACCCCTAACCAACAGGTGACTCCTAAGACAATCGAAAGTCCACCAAACAAGTGCACATGCACTCTAGGGGCCCGATGGCCTCACCTATTAAACAGGCGGTTGTCACATGCACTTCGCTGCTAACCATGCAAGGGATTGGCTCTATGGCTACCCCAAATACCACTGTGGATTGTACACACGCACGCAGGTCCAAGGAAGGTCTCAGCTGCGGAAGGGAATGGACACCCATCGCTCTGCTTACCACTACTATGCCACTCACCACATGATACTCAAAGAAGTTCCCTCCGAGATCCATCCACTCTGCTCCCTGCTCTGCGTGAGAGCAAGATGACTCTCGGCTTGAAGTCGGAAGAGAGAGGGCGTCTCCCTAGGAGCAGCCCCTTCCCGGGTATCTCATCTTGTCGGATTTGATCGGCTCTGCCCATGCATCAGCTGAGTGGGCTAGCCGAGAAGGAGATAAGAGCTGCTTCTGATAGTGAAAGAAGGTTCACCACGACCAACGAGGCTAGCAAGCGAGGTGTGAAGGGGTCCCGATTCCGCAGTGAAAGACAGAGGCTGTCGCCTCAACTGGCTCCCAGAGATGTAACGGATCCAAACTGTTGCGCAAAGTGGGGGAAGGTGAGGCCAGCAATTCGGCCCGCTGCCGCATACTCGGAACTTGAGAAGCCGGCGGGCACAATATGACTTAAGCTTAAGATCGGAGACCTGAACGCCGCCACCCTTTTTAACGTCATTCACATGGATACCTTGTACAACATCTTGTTGGGCAGCCCTTGGCTCCATGAGAATGGCGTGGTCCCATCCACACTTTACCAATGCTTCAAATACAATAGGTATGGGAGCCAGCACGCGGTCTATGCTGACAAGAGGCCATTCCCAATCACCGAAACACATTACGCGAACTCAAAGTATTATTTCACCGACCCGTCGCAATCTCAGGTGTCCAAACCATCAGCAAAACCTAAACGAATCCCAAGCAAAGGGATACCTCTTCGACCTCTCATGAAGATGTCAAAGACATGATGAAGTCTCTACATCATCTCATTCAGGAAGAAAAGAGATGCGAAAAAGCTGTCCCTCTAACCCCAATTGACGAAAATCTTCCCATGCCATCGGAGGAGCAGTCTGATCTAAGAGATGAGTAGGAAGTACTCTTTCCCTCCCTTCTCATGCAAGAAGTTCTCCCCGATAGAAGCCTTAAACAGACCCGACGGTGACATGGTTGCAGGATCAAGCTTGTTAGCATCCCCATCCGCTCACCACACAGGAGGGATGAAGATCCTACGCATCCCCTCCTCTCTTATGCCCGTGTCAATGCACAACTGACGACTCCACTGGGGACTCGTCACCCTATCGTTGGCTTGAGCCACCTCCAGGTACCAACCAGTCTTTCTCCTCTCTTCACTGCTGCTATGGGATCCGTTTATGCCTCCTTCCTCTAGGTCAGGGAGTTCTACATCCCCATACCTGCTGCTACTCTTGGGGAACCTAGACTATTCAATCCTCCCTCCCTTTGTGTGCCCTCTATGTGGTCAAGCTGACCCAGCCATCCCAGTCTAGACTAGGATAGTTCGGGGCATAGACCCTTAGGCCCCTCGCCCCGCCGCTTTCAGCGTTGGGGAGAGACCCCTTAATGCCCATTGCATGGGCGACTCTACTGTCGCCCCCAGCTAAAACACCATGTTGCTGGCAGACGCCCCGCCAGCCACAGATCCTAAAGCGGCCCCCGTGCCGCCACTCCTCCTCACTAGGTCGGTCATAACAGAACTATCGTCGGTGCGGATAGCCAAAAGGTGATCCCGCCTGCATCACATAGGGGCGTCTTCAACATTGGCACCCTCGTGCACATACCACTCACAAGTAAATATCTTTCCAGCTCGCACGGTTACTCCATTGTGCATACCTACGTCTATAGACTTCCTGGCAGCCCGACCACCAAAATAATGAATTGGGGCAAAAGGTAGCCTACTCTGGTCTCTCAAACCATTTCGGGTCACTCTTGACCCGGGCGTAGTGCTGGTGGCTCTAATGCCACCCGCGATGCATGTTAGCTCCCATGCTCAAGGAAGCTTAAGAACCAACCTCCGACCGAGACATGACTTCTGAGACAACCGAAAGTCCCCCAAGCAAAAGCACATGCATCCATGAGGCTCGATGGCCTCATCGGCTAAACAGGCAGTTGTCACATGCACCCTGCCCCTCACCACACAAGGGACTGGCCCCGTGGCCATCCCAGATTACCTCTATGGATCATGCACACACATCCAGGTCGAAGGAATCTCTCAACTACAGAGAGAGATGAGCATTATTCACTCTGCCCACCACTCCTATACCACTCACCGCATGGTACACAAAGAAGTTCCCTCCAGGCACCATCCTCTCCACTCCCCTCCCTGTGCGAGTGTAAACTGACTCTCGGCATGAGGCCCGAAGAGAGAGGGCATCACTTCCGTAACTGCCCCTTCCTAGGTACCTCACCTTGCCGGATTTGATCAGCTCCGCCCATGTATCAGCTGAGCAAGCTAGGCAGGAAGGAGTTAATAGTCATTTTTTGTTCTAAAAAAAAGTTCTTCACGACCTACAAAACAAGCAAGCGAGGCATATGTTTGAGCGCATTTTTCAGCACCTTGGTCCTTGATAGGAAGCTGGTCAATAAAGACTACAAAACAGTGGAAATTTTGACAAGAATTGGTCAAGATATTCATCAACCCTTTTAAAGACCACCTACCTTCGCGATAAGGCATGTCTAAGGTAGTGAACACAAAGATACAATTTCAGCAAAATCGGTCTTTAGTACACTGAAATTGACCATGTAATTAGAACCATGTGTGTCAAATAGCTATGGGACTACTACCATTAGATCCGTCACGATTGAAAACCCTTATGGGTCAAGTTTCGGCTTAATCAAGCACTCCAAGACAAAGTTATGGGGAAAATACCGAAAATGGATAGGCCACACACTATTCCCGTGTGGCCATCCTTCACTAAAACACCATTAAAGGTGGTTGTTTTTACAGTCATGACAGTCACTTTCAAGGAATATATCTCACTCGTTCCAATGACGACATTTTAGCTCAATTCTATATAAACAGGCAATACCTCATTATATAAAGGGGATTCATTTTTCTTGGTTCAATCAATAAAATTCTTAATTTTGCTTAAGCTCGTGGGTACGTCTTGGAGATAGAGAGGAGAGAGAAGAAAAGGGCATGTACCCTTTGAGAAGGTAACTTTCTCTCTCCTCCCCTCTTTCTCTCACCTCCCCTCTTTCTCTCTCTTTCTCTCTCTTCTTCTCATCTCTCTCTTTCTCTCTCTTTTTCTCATCTCTATCAATCTCTCCCTCTTTTCTTCTCATCTCTATCTCCCTCCTTTCTTCGTCTAATATAGTCGGTGAAGCCAAGCACTGGTGGGATTTCTCTCTCTTTCTCTTTTGTTACAATCGGTGAAGCTCAGCACCAATGGGATTTCTCTCTCTTTCTCTTCTGTCATAGTTGGCGAAGCCTAGTGCCGACTGGATTTCTCTCTCTCTTTCTCTTCTGTCACAGTCAATGAACCCTATCGTCGATTGAATTTCTCTCTTCCTTTCTCTTTTATCACAGTCAGTGATGCCTAGCACCGGCTGTATTTCTCTCTCTTTTGTCACAGTCAGCAAAGCCTAGCGCTATCTAGATTTCTCTCTCTCTTTCTCTTCTGTCAAAGTCGGTGAAGCTAGCACCAACTGGATTTCTCTCTCTTTCACTTCTGTCATAGTTGGCAAAGGCTAGCATTGGCTTTTCTCTCTCTTTCTCTTCTGTCAAAGTCAGTGAAGCCAAGAGCCTGCTAGATTTCTCCCTTACTTCGGTGAAGCCTAGCATCGGCTGGATTTCTCTCTCTCTTTCACTTCTGTCACAGTCAACGAAGCTCAGCGTCAGCTAAATTTCTCTCTCTCTCTCTTCTGTCATAGTCGGTGAAGCCTAATGCTGACTGAATTTCTCTCTCTTTCTCTTCTGTCACAGTTGGTGAAGCCTAGTGCCAGCTGGATTTCTCTCTCTCTTTCTTTTGTCACAACCAGCACAAGCCTAGCACGGGCTCAATTTCTCTCTCTTTCTTCTCTACCGTCATAACCGGCGCAAGCCTTGTGTCGGCTGGGTTTCTCTCTTTCTTCTCTTCCATCACAACCAGCGCAAGCCTAGCTCCGGCTGGATTTCTCTTCTGACACAGTCGACAAAGCTTAGTGCCAATTACATCTTCTCTCTCTTCTCTGTCTAATACAATCGGTGAAGCTTAGTGCTGACTAAATCTTCTCTCTCTTCTTCTTTGTGTAGCATAGTTGGCAAACCCTAGCGTCGATTGTATATTCTCTCTCTTCTTCTGAAACAATCGGTGAAGCCTAGCACTGATTGCATTTTCTCTCTCTTATTATGACATAAGAGGTGAAGCCTAGTGCCAACTACATTTTATCTCTCTTCCTTCTGACACAGTCGGTAATGCCTAATGCCGACTGCGTCTTTTTTCCCCCTCTCTCCTTTATTCTCTCGTCTCTCACACTTTTCTCTTCCTTCCTTCCCCTTCCTTCCTTCTGCTCCCTTCTTCTCTTATTTTGTTTCTTATTCTTTCCTTTTGACCTTCATCATGTTATTCTTTCATTCGATTAAGGGGGGTCGAGGTTAGCCTCTCATGGTAGTCTTATCTTGTAGCCGTAATGGTGTTGTGCCAGAGTTACTTGGTGCCACAACAGACTAACCATCGTGCCTAGCTAGTCTGTATCGGTAATGACGTCTAATAGTAATCTTGTGAGCTTGTCTGAGTTACCGGGCTTGTTTTGCTATCATGTCAGGCCAGTTATTCACTAGCTTAGTCACTGCTTTGATCTTCCCGCTTAGTCAAATTCTTCTTTCCCCCATCATTATTCTCTTATTCTTCTCTTCTTCTTTTGAATGCCCATGCTTGCGTACGTTCACTAAAGAGGAAAAGGGTGAGGTCTGAGCCACCTATCTTATAACATTTTCTATATGTGTGTGATTGCATAAAATAGAAGAAAACAAGCCAAGGGAGGTGATTCCGAACCAGTTTTATTACTAGGGGGCTTTCTTCGTGATCTAAGAGGGCGCGCACGTGAGCCAGCCTGAGTAAGTCCCTAACCCATCTTAAATTCCTCTCACCAGTTGGTAACACCTACCCCCATTCTCGAAGGAGGGTCTCTAGAGAGCGATCTTAAGAATGTCCCTGGTCTTCCCTTGAAACCCGAGATGCGTGCCACCCGATCATCAAAAGATCTGGAGGGTGAGATCGAGGCACCTAATCAGCGTACAAAGGTCCCGCTTTCGCAACAGAAGATCGAGGTTGTCGCCTCGAGGAGCCCCTCTCAAAATATAGCAGATCCAAGCCATCGTGCAGTGTAAAGAAGGACAAGGCCTACAACGTCGACCACTGCCGCACACCCAGTGCACGAAGCGCGATGCCTCGCACAACCAACCCATGGCCCCAAGGCCGTCTTGAGCTCAATCGACTCGGGGCAAGCCCCCAAGACCCTCAAGAACTAAGGCCGATATTGGCGCAAGGCCAGTAGCCCCTCTGGCCTGCTTGAAGTGGAGCAGGAGCGAAGCTTGAATAAGCCTTCCCCCTCAATCATGAGGCGTGTCACATGCTGACCTTTCATCAGGTATGCACGACAACCCAAGCCGACTGGATGCACCTATGATCTGGAAGGAGGGTAAAGTTGGATCGGAGCCCCCTCCATCAAAAACCTTAAAATATCTTGGGCCAGCATCGACCCCTTACCACCAGTTAGCCCTCCCCCGCATTGCGTCTGCTCCTCCCTCAAAACATCCTCAGGTGGCCTTAGCCCCTTAGGCCATCGCAGAGGCCATTCCTTCCTAAGCAACCACGCCTGCAGAGCTTCAGTGCTGCCCCACTCCCACTTCACCTCCTCCACTTGCACAGTGGGACCGAACTCCCCCATCTGAGTCTCGTGGGTGGGTCGTCATCCCCCCGACTTTTGGGGAGAATCCCCCTCGGTCGGAGGCTGTCCCGACAACACCTGCCTCTCCAAGCCGAGGGAGCACCAGGAGGCTGCCCTGCCCGAAGCCAATAAAGTCAAATATGATGTAATCAGACATTTGAGGAAACTCCCTGCACTCCTATGCATCTACACCGCCTTTATGTTGTCTAAAGACCTCCGAATGGCTTTGGTCCAAGCGCTCTTTAGCCCCGAAGTGTGAAATAGAGGTCGAACGAGTTGAGGTGGACCCTGGCATACTCTACAATTGCATGACTATTACTTTTTCCGATGACGACGGGTCAAGGTCACACAATGGCCCGCTGTTTGTGTCGGGTGAGCTCCATGCCTGCCCAATCAATCGCATCATGATTGATGGAGGGTTTGCGGTGAACCTGATGCCCAAGAGGATGCTTTCCCAAATCGGCCCGAGTATAGACCAGCTCGAACCCACCTGCTTAACTGTGCAAGGATTCAATCAGGCCGGGGAGAGACCGGCAGGCACAATATGGCTCAAGCTCAAGATCGGCAATCTTAACATCGCCACCCTTTTCCACATTATCCACATGGACACCTCATACAACATTCTATTGGGGTCACCCTTGGCTCCATGAGCATGGCATGGTCCCATCCACTCTTCACTACTACTTCAAATACAGTTGGGATGGAAGTCAACACATAGTCTACACTGACAAGAGGCCATTCCCGATCTCCCAAACACACTACGCGGACACAAAATATTATTTTGCGAGCCCATCGCAATCCTAGGGGTCCTAACCATCGGCAAAATCACAAACAAATCCCAAGCTAAGGAAGACCACTTTGACCTTTCACGAAGATGTTGAAGACATGACGAAATCTTTGCATCACCTCTTTCAAGAGGAAAAGAGATGCGGAAAAGTTGTCCCTCTGACCTCGGTTGATGAAATCCTCCCCACACCATCGGAAGAACATCCAGATCTAAGCGATGAGCAGAAAACAATCTTCCCCTCCCCTCCTGCGTAAGAAGTTGTCCCGATAGAAACCCTAAATAGACCCGACAATAGCACGATTGCGGGATCAAGCTCGTCGGCATCCTTACGCATCCCCACCATCCTTCTGCCTGTTTCTGCATTGGCGGAAACAAAGATCCTGTGCATCTCAGTCTCCCTTCCTCCCGTACTTGCATCGATGCACAACTCTGCGGGGATGAAGATCCTGCGCATCCCCACCTCCTTACCCAAAGTGGAGACGGTGTCAACAGCAGGAAAGGAACCAACCACCGGCCTAAAGGCATTACAAATCTCAATTTCACTAAGAAAACAGGGCCAGCAGTCCTCCAAATCACCTCAAGGTACTTCAGATACCTAAGGTGCTACGCATTAAACGGGGCAAGAGTGACCAATACCGGCCTTCTTTGCTA
Source organism: Amborella trichopoda (assembly GCF_054954075.1). Classification (NCBI taxonomy): domain Eukaryota; kingdom Viridiplantae; phylum Streptophyta; class Magnoliopsida; order Amborellales; family Amborellaceae; genus Amborella; species Amborella trichopoda. The sequence goes on from NC_142339.1 coordinate 26,885,281, forward strand.
CACCAGCAGGGAACAAGCAAGGCCCTACAGATCCCCAATGTCATGTCCCTCGCCACTACAAGAAAGGAGGGAAATGAGACTAAACCTATAGCACAGTCCTGTCACACGCTCGGCTCTCGAAATGTCCAGATCTATTGGATACCCAGTCAGGGATTCGACTTGACCACCCGAAAACAAAGAGTGTTACAGCCTCCCCCAACCAACCTCTTGTGATCGCCTTGCAAGACTCGATACCCACGACAAAGGAGCAGAATCTGACTCTACCTAACCGAGCTGAGGTAATGGGGAAAGAAGAGGTGGAAACAAAGGAAGAAGTTCCCTTGAAAATTACTCCCTCCCCACTACCAAGATTTGTCTCAGAATCCAGTGGGGTCCCCAACCAGACAAGCATGCGTTGCAACCCCTCGCTGGACGTTGTGGCCATGCCCAGGTGGGATTTGTATGGATCTAACACCCATCAAATTATGAGGAAAATGGACTATGAGCCTTTTATTAATTAAGGTCTGAATGACGGTAAAGGGATGCTAGCCCACTTTGCCATAATGGAGGCCATGTCAGCTTGACACCACTAAAAGAAGGCCTTGGTTACTCGGGCTAACTAAACCCACCACATCCGTCATTCCCTTTCGAGTCAGGATTCCTCGAAAACAGTGGGAAGGAAAAATTCAAAACTAAAGCGTATAAATGAAAGAGAATCTCGACACAATAGACAGTAAAGAAAAAAAAAAAAGAGGGTCTAGTTTATTCACATGTACAAGAGATTACAATATCCCAGTGAATGGGCCATCAAGGCCCATACAAAAAAAGAGGAGGAAGAGGGGAGAGACCGTCAAAAATGGTTAAGCGCCTCGTGCATCTTCTCTCTTAGTGTTAGTGCCTCATCTAATGATGCCTTCTTTTGCCGCTTGAAGAAAGAAACGTTTCTTGTTACTCTCTCATATGAGTTCAGGAGTTCTCCCATGTCCGAACTCACGGGCGCCGGTCGTCCAAACCATAAGGCCATTCCCTCCCTATTATAGTTTCGACGAGCCCTTAAGGCAGTCGCACGAGCTTGACATGGGGTGATCTCGCCTTCCACCCTCGCTATCTCACGGGAGAGCTCAACTTCTTCCGGTGCTGACTGGACGCCCCTGACAACTAGTTGCTTTCTCTCTTCTTCATATTCCCGTAGGAAGGAGCGTTAATTTGCCAGCACCTAGCGTAAGGAAGTTGCATGCTCATTAAGGAGCCTTGGCGTCGTGACCCCGTTGAGGACAGCCATCGAACCCCAACCTGAGAGATCCCTCAGTAGGTCCTTCAGCTGACCAAGCATCCTCTCTCCAGGATACGTGGCCCTTAAGCCTGCTACGCAAGCCTCAACGGCCTCAAGCTCTCTCCTGAGGTCGAAAAGGGGGCATTAGTGCAAAACATGGAGGCCTACATTAATCATTTGCCCCAATAAAGCCTAGAACTGATAAAACTGAAACCGTGAGTCCAACAGAGCTTGAGGGCTGAGCATCAAGTCCCGGCTCAACATCAAAAATAGTCACATAAAAGGACCCTCCTGCCTCGACCCTCGAAGCCTCTGAGTCCGATGACAGCGGTGGTGTCGTCGGGCAAGGAGGCAAGGCTAATGAATCTTCCTCCTTCATACGCTTGGATGCACAAAAGAAAAATGAAGGGATCAGATCAAAAACGGTGTGCCATCCACATGCCCAGACCTAAACAAGCAGCATTACCTGGAGGAGATAGACTACTACCATCCATGGTCCCTGCTCAAATGTGCTGCTTCGGAAAGAGCCGAATGCCGAAAAGGAGGTCTGAGCAGAAGGCACAAAGGGTGTTTGCTCTTACTTGGGATGCAGACCTTGGGTGAAAGCGAAAAGCAAGCAGCCGTCATTTTATAAATCCCGGCAGCAAAAGAGCCAATCAATGGGTGACCCACCCTCCGATCGTAGAAGAACATCGGCAGCACACGAAGCGAAGCATCGAAAGCAGCACATCGAAGCACCACTGGCGTGTGAATCGAAGCATCGCATGAGCAAGTGCCACATGCCTCGAAGGTACGGTCGTACGAACAACACACCAAGAAATGTGCCACACTTGCCAAAGATAACGCTCAGTCCCAAGGAAGCACTGAGGGTACGTAACCAAACCGTCATAGGACATCAACGTCACCTCTCTCGCTCTGCATTAACTCCTCTGCATACATAATACGGCCCATTAGGAACCGCAAGCCTACCACCGTTCAAACGCCACTCACGCCTGCAATCCAACCCCACTCAGCCTACCTACAACATGGGCCCACTAAGAGCGCTCAGGGCACGCCCTTGCACCACTTTCCTTCACAAGAAAGCAACCCTCGTTCCTTATCTTGAACACATACGGGATCCCCTTGGGATCCCCAAAAATAAAAAACAGAATGATGATGATGCGGGGACTTGCGAAAGTTAGCAATGGCGCATTCCCCAAGGGTTGGGATGAAAACCCACAACGGCAACCCAACCATCACACGATAAACAGCAATTGCCCCAAGGGCACAACAAGAATTCCATCGGTCATTACTTATCCCCATCATCAGCAGTGATAAGTGTTTAAATGCATTTTTCAGCACCTTAGTCCTTGATGTCGAATAAAGAGGAAGCAAGTCAATAAAGCTTACAAAATAGTGGAAATTTTGACAGTCTTAGAATTATCCCAGAATTGGTCAATATCTTTAACAACACTCCAAAAGGCCACCTGCTAAGTTTCATTACAATCAGACATATCTAAGGCAGTGAACACATGGAAACAATTTCAGCAAAATCGGCCTCTAACACCCTGAAATGGACCCCCATAACTAGAACTATATTTTTGGTGTGTCAAATAGTTGTGGGACCACCGTCATTAGATCCAACATGGCTGAAAACCCTTATGAGTCAAGTTTCAACTAAATCGGGCACTCCAGAGCAACGTTATGGGTAAAATGCCGAAAACCGGTAGGCCGCACACTGATCCCATGTGGCCACCCTGCACTAAAACACCATTAAAGGTGGATGTTTTCACAGTCATGGGCAGTGACTTTCGGGGCCTATATCTCACTTGTTCCAAGTCGGATCGTGCTCAAATTTTGTAAGCATGTTCATCTCATTAATACGAGCCTTTCGATAAGTGGCACGCCCCATGACAATGCCCGACAAGGGAGAAAAACTAGAAACAAGTTGCTCATTCGTGAAGAAAATTGTAAAAAATTCAGCAGCAGCATGCCTCTCTCAAGCGACCAAATCATGACGCTCCCGAATCCGATCGACACGAAACCAATTGCATTATGTGGTTAAGGTCTGAGGCTATCTCTGGTCGGAACCTCGCGTACGATGAAGGGCTGGATTTCACACACGGAGGCGTCGAAGCTGCTGTAAATTCGGCTATCGAATTTCAAGATTTTGGCCAAAAACTCAAGATGACAAAATCTTCATCTGGACACGAAATCGAGCCAAGCTTGTTGCAACATGATCGTGACGGCATGGTTCAATGAAGAAACAGAAGAAAAACATCAAGGAATGGGCACACAATCTATCCAAAGTTGTTAAGACTCATCCAAAATTCAAGTCTCATAATCATGGCTTGAAAACATGATTCATAGCTCAAAATTGGTATCAAATCAATCGCCATGCTAAGCCCTATAAGAAAACAATCATCTTTCGATCAAACGGGCAATAGAGAAACCCCGGATCAGTCATGGAAGATCATGCAAGTTCTTGGGCAGCAGTAGGGACTGCTCTTGAATTCCACACATTATTAGACAGGGACAACACAATCCTTTTGCACCCATTTTTAGAATTCATTTTAATTCAATTAAATTACAATTATCTTCAATTTTAGATAGTTCTTGGGCATCCACCCATGTTTGGGCCTAATTCTATATAAACATGTAAAGCTTCATTATTAAAAAAACCTTCGGTTCAACTTTCATTGATTCAATAAAATTTCACTTATTGCTTGAGTTTGTGGGCATGCCTTGGAGAGAGATAGAGAGGAGAAGAATAAAATGGTCGGTATCCTTTTAGGAGAAGAATAAGGTAATTTTCTCTCTCCTCTTTTCTCTCTTTCTCTCTCATCTTTTCTCTCTTTTTCTCTCCTCCTCCTTTCTCTCTTTCTCTCTATTTTCTCATCTCTATCTTTCTCTTTCTCCTCTTTTCTCATCTCTATCTTTCTTTCTCTCTTTTCTTTTCATCTTTGTCTCTTTCTCTTTTTCTCCTCTGGTCTATCATGCCCCTCATTCCCTGCTTCTCTTTCTCCATTCATGCATGGCAGGCCTATCACCTGGTGTGATGCCTTCCTACTCCTGAGACATGAACAATGAGCCAGGCCTTAGCCCAACTGGCGCAAGCCGAGCGTCGACCAGGTTTCTCTCTCTCTTCTCTTCTCTTCTGTTCTGTCACAATCGGTGCAAGCCTAATGCCGGTTGGGTTCCTCTCTTTGTCTTCTCCTTCAGCATAGCCAGCGCATGCCTATCGCCGGCTGGATTTTCTCTTTCTTTCTTCTCTTCTGTCACATCGCCGACTGGGTTTTCTCTCTCTTTCTTCTCTTCTGTCACAACGATGCAAGCCTAGCGCTGACATGATTTTCTCTCTATTTCTTCTCTTCTGTCACAACTGGCGTAAGCCTAGCGTTGACTGGGTTCCTCTCTTTTTCTTCTCCTTTATCATAGTCGGCGCAAGCCTAACACCGGCTGGGTTTTCTCCCTCTTTCTTTTCTTCTTTCATAATCGGCAAGAGCCATCGCCAATTGAGCTTTCCCTCTCGTCTTTCTTATGACACAGCTGACACAAGCCCTTTGCCTCCTGCATGCTTTCTCCCTATTCTTTCTGTATTTCACATCCAACGAAAGCCATCGTCGTCTGAGTTTTCCCTCTCCTCTCATTCCCATCTATGTCCTCCTCCTTTCCTTCCCTTCTCTCTCTTCTTCTTCTCTCTTGGTTTTGTATCCTATTCTATTTCTTCTTCTCTTTTATCTTCTTCTTTTCTCACTCCTCATGTCTCTCTTCTTTTCTTTCTCTCTCTGATCTCTCTTCTTTCTTTTGCTTTCTCCTTTGATCAATAATGGTTGAGATTGGCCTTCAATGGTAGTCCTGTCGTTTAGCTGTAATGTTGATTGTGCCGGTCATAGTTATTGTGCCTGCTTTATTATCATGACAGACAAGTCATTGTGTCTAGCTAGTCGGTATTAGTACAGTCATTTAGTAGTAACTATGTTCAGCCGGTCTGAGCTACCGAGCCCATTTTATTATCACGATAAGTGAATTACCTATTAGTCCGGTTGTGTCGGTCTCACCACTTGATCGAATTCTTTTTACCCCAATCCCATTCTTGTCATCCTTTGAATGTGCACGCATGTGTACATTCAGTTAAAGGCAAGGTGTGGTCCCTAAACTCACTTGTCTTGTAACATTTGCCATATGTGTGTGATTGCAAAAATAAGAGAATACAAGCCAAGGGAGGCCATTCTGAACCAGTTTTACTAATGTAGGGCTTTCTTTGTGATCTAAGAGGGCACCCACGCTAGCTAGCCAGAGTAAGTCCCGAACCCACCTTAAATTCCTCTCTCATCGGTTGATAATACATTGCCCTTGTTCTCGAATGAGGTTCCCTAGAGACCAATCTCAAAAAGTCCCGGGTCTCACCGAAACTCGAGATGAGTGTCGCCTGATCATCCTGATCCAGAGGGCGAGATCGAGGTACCTAACCAGCTTGGCGACTCCACTGGGGACTTACTACCCCTTAGTCGGATCGTACTTTTTTGGCTAATTGTGTCTTTTTATTTTCTGTGTCTGTACTTATGGATGCTGGGTTCTGTAACCCATTCATCTGAATCAAGGATTTTCTTATCCCCGTATTCGTGAGTGTCCCCAGGGAACAAATCCCTCTAACTTCTTTTGATCAAAGACTTGATTAGCATGAGGAGGGACCTAAAAGTCCCTAACTTCCCATCTCCTCGCTCTGGTGGAACCTCCACCACGGCGCCTTGCATCGGCAACACATCTATGGCCTCGCACAGCATCCACCCTGTCCTTGTCGGCAAGCCACTTACTCAGCATACACAAGCACACACTATAAGGGGTAGGCCTCCACCTGTTCTCTTGCAAATACTTGCTCTTCTCAGCCTCCTAAGGCCAGACCATTTTCTCGAGCCTGAGCTGACCCCTAGGTCACCCGTGATCCTTCTTCAAGGGGCGCACATGCGTCGCCATTTCAGACAGCCCCTCACCCTTGACTCGGCTTTCTCATGGGCAACCCTGCCCTTGCCTGCTCCTCCTTCTTCGAGCAAGCACCTTCAGCCATGATACTCGAAGACCTTCCCCAAGAGCACCATCTTGAACCAGCCTCGTCATTTTAGTCGCATCTCTGGAGCTCACATGAGAGCTCGACGCAAAGACCTTGTGGAAGATCAAATCCTTCATCCTCTCTGGCCCATGATGACTCCAGTCCCTAACCCTCATCCTTTGCCGCACCAGATGGAGATAGCCCTCTCTTGTGCAAGAAGAGCTGACCAACCGCAGGCCCGATCATAGTTTTGGCGCATGGTCCAACAAAACCTCAATGCTAAATGCGATAGGGGTCTGTGAATTCTCACCAAGCAAGTGACCAAGGCGGTCGGGGTAACCGGTTCTGATGACCCTCTTCTCTTGAACCCCTCCTACCCTCTTTAGACGTCGAAGCCTGAAGAAAAGCTCCATGAGCCCTGCACTGTGGATAGCATCGTAGATGATGACCCAACCCCTCAGCAGCCACGGTCCCAAGACCGTCGAGAGCCAGTCCTTACGCGATCGGCATACAAAAGTCGAGTTCAGTAGGGGCATGCTAGCCCTCTACTGACCGTTCTGCCACATGTGACCCATCAAGTTCGCAAGCCCTCAACTGTAACTAAGGTTGACCTCCCTGGAGAAATAGTCAGCGTGATGGCTATAGACCAACCTGACTCACAGGAAGACTGCATGAACAAGTTTGAAGATATGGTGTGCTCAATGATGGAGAAGATTGATCGTATAGATGCCGCACGACAATCAGCTAACCATGAAGTCAATTCCCATCACTCAGATGGTGCACCTCCAAGGCAACCCCTTCCCTCTGCCTCAGAGGACAATTCTGTCCCCCACCTTGTCTCAAAGGCAGATATAGATGCTATGGTGACCCATAGCTTAAAGAACAGATAAATTCTGGGGATACAGGGTGTAACACCTTATCAAAGGCCGTACCCTTCATACATTGACTAGGTCCCATTTCCCTCAGATTACAAGAAACGTTTCCCCTATTCAATGGAACCACATCCCCAAATCAGTATATCGCCCACTTCCAAGCAGCATGTCAAGAAACAGCGGCTGATGAGAGACTCCTTCTCCATCAGTTTGTTGAAACCCTCGATGGCCCAGCTTTTCAGTGGTATGCTCGACTTCCCCCAAACTTAGTGCATACTAGGGAGGAAATGAAGAAGTTGTTCCACCAACATTTCTATGAGGTTGAGAGAGAGGTTCAAACCATCCAGCTTCTCACCCTGACTCAACACCGATGAACTCGTGAACCATTTCATATCAAGGTGGAGAAATTTAGCTGCTCGCCATCCCAATCCCATGCTTGAGAAGGAAGCAGTCCAAACTTGCGTGCGGAACATGCGACCAGAAATTGCTCTACACGTCGAGGCCTCTAATATGACTTCCATATCAGAGCTAATTTCTAAATCAGTCTGCATAGAAAGTCTATCACGCCACCACAGTGGGTCACGACAACCGTCTGCAAGCTAGGGAAACAACCGGGGCTATGACAACTCTTGGACTAACACCTAGGGCAGCCAACAAAAAGGAATGATCAGTGTAGCCGTCGCAGTCACTAATCCGAAGACGGCTCCCTCTCAAACTTTGGGCCTCTTCAAAGGGGAGACCACCTTAAAGACAACTCCTCAGATAGCCAAGCAACAATAGTCGTACAACGGAGTACCCTCGCCGACAAATCTTAATTTAGATGATTATTTCACCAGGCATATGAACAAGGTCTACCCCTTTGAGAAGGAATGGGTCCCTGCACTGTTCCAGTTATTATTGGAACAGAATATGATGGGGCTTCCGGAAGTCAAGTTCCCTGAACAAGCTAAGCTCGATACTCAGGCAAATTATTGTGCCTATCATTGAAGGATCAATCACCCCATAGACGATTACTTCATGCTAAAAGATATCATTGAGGCCCTGATTCAGAAGGGTAAGATAAAGCTTGAGGACTTAAAGAAGGCATTCAGGGCAGCAAAAGCCTCCCATGCAATAACCGTCCAAGAGGAAGACGAAGCCCCGGGTATCCTTCACGCCTTCTTTATTATAATGCTTCAAGAAGGTCTAATCACACCGAAACATGCAAGGTAGCCGCGACACCTGGCTCAGGGGATTGACGACCGTTGGTGCCCGTACCATCAGATATGGGGCCACTACTTGTGGAATGCACTAGTTTCCATGATATATTCGCAAAGAAAATGTGGGAATGTCAAGCGTTTTACAGCGTCTCAATAAATGATCCCCAAGCCACTTCTCCACTGGTGCAAGATGATCTCCCAACATAAGACCTTCCTATTAATGATTTAGACTCTGTTAAACCCTCAACTTCCTAGCCATGGATAGTCCACCATGGGTGAAGTAGACTCAAGTCCTTAAGATGAGAAGCAGTCCACCAAGCTAGGGCTGTTCACAAGCCCAGTGAGACAAATCAAACACCACCTCAGAAAACCAGAAGGAGAGGGGCACCAAGAGCTGCTCGTCGGAGAAAAAAGACTGCTCAACCTCCAGTTGAGCAGGAATTTCTTAGACTAATTCCCCCATTACCAACCTTACTAGACTTTATCCCTAGCACGATCCTCCTTCCTTCCCATCAAGAAGACGTCCCCGTGTCATCTTATCCTCGGAGCACGTCCAATGAGGATGACGACGTTAAAAGCACTCCCCAATGGTCTAAGCAAGGGAAATACCTAAAAAACCCCTGCACACATCCAATGAGGGTGACGATGTTAAAAGCACTCCCCAATGGTCTAAGAAAGGGAAAGACCTACAAGACCCCCTGCACACATCCAATGAGGGTGACGACATTAAAAGCACTCCCCAACGGTCTAAGCAAGGGAAAGAAAGACCCCCTGCATACGTCCAATGAGGGTGACGACGTTACAAGCAATCCCCAACAGTCTAAGCAAGGGAAAGACCTAAAAGACCCCATGCACACGTTCAACCCTAGTGATGACGTAAGAAGCTGTCCAGATAGGTCTAATGAGGGGAATGACTTTAAACTTCCCCCACCTTCCCCTAAACTTCCCCCACCTTCTAGCCCTTCTTCTGCAGGTACAACCTTAAAATGTTCAGACTTCAAGGCTCTTGAGACAGAGAATTCGAAGGAATAAACATAAGCATGATGTAATGGAAGTGGTTGAAAGAGACCATGGCCTAGGCAGACGGATTCTCAACAAGTGTTGATGCCCTGGTAGTTAAAGCCAAAGCGAAGCCATCTTCTTCAAAGAAGCATAAAAAGAAAAAGTTGAAAAAACCCCAGTGGCCCCCTAAGCCTGACTTTGAACAGAGTTAAGAGAATCAAGAGGGCAGAGCCTCCATGATCAAGAGGCTTGTCATATGGTGCAAATCTCAGGAGCATCACCCAGCACAGGGACATCACCTAAGATCCGGGACAATGCTGCAGCCTCCACCTTAGAAGTCAAGACCTTGAAGTTTCCTAGTTAGTCACTACGCCCTAATCCAAATACCAGTCTGCCAATCATCCAACTCCCTGGACTCCTTCCTAATCCCAATACCTCAAATAATCCACATATTCTTCAATTCCTTGCGATACCTCTAACTCAATCACTTCCAAAACCTCAAATGTCCATCACCCCAACCAAACCCGTTGTACAATAGAGTTAGCCAGCAGGCTAAAATAAACCTCTTCCACCCAAACCTGCTCCTCAACCCAACGTACCACCGAAATCAGTGGCAGGACTAGGAGCACAAAGCCTTGACCAAGAAAAGGTGAAATATGATGTGATAGGGCATCTGCGGAAGCTTCCAGCTCTCCTCAATATCTACGACACCCTCATGCTCTTGAAGGATTATCGGATGGATTTGGTTCAGGCTCTCTCTAACCCAGAGGTGTATGAGACCGAAATAGAACCTATTGAAGTGGACCCGGTGATTTTAAAAGGATGTATGCCAATCTCCTTTTCAGAGGACGATCTGCAGCTGGGAGAAAAGTTTCATAATCGCCCTCTCTTTGTCACTGGCAAATTTCTTGCATGCCCCATCAACCGAATTATGTTAAATGGAGGGTCGGCGATCAACCTTATATGAAGGAGGATCCTTACTCGATTAGGGTTAGGGTCCAAAGATCTTACTCCGACCCACATCATAGTTCAAGGATTCAACTAGTCTAGCATGATTCGCCTTCATTTTAAGATCGGTGAATTGAACGATTATGCCCAATTTCATGTAATCGACACTAACACTTCCTACAACACTCTCCTTGGTCAGTGATGGCTACATGACCAGGGGGTGGTTCCATCGACATTGCACCAGTGCTTCAAGTATAGTCGAGATGGGGGACAGCATATGGTCTATGCTGACAAAAGATCGTTCCCTGTAACCGAAACACACTATGCTGATGCTAAATACTACTTCACAGATCTAGTGTCGCCTCAGAAGCTAAATGAGGGGGATCACAAGTCTACAATAAAGATGCGATCTTTGCCCCATGAAGATGTTGAGGACATGGGGAGAACTTTGGTAAGCATGTTCAAAGAGGAAGAAAGGCAAGGAAAAACTCTCCCTTTAACCCTTATTCATTCTAGCATGCTAACAATCATCCCCAAAGAAACTCTGGCTTCACTTAATGAGGAGTCCTTGCCCTCTACCCACAATTCTGGGTCATCTTGGCCAGAAGATGAACCAGAAGTCATTCCTGAGATTGAGCAAGTCATGGGAATAGAATTCCCAGCTCCAAAAATCACCTATACGTCAGACCATCAAAAAGTCCTACATATTCCCATTTCACTCTTGAAAGAAAAAATGGCACGCCAACCACCGCAAAAGATTTTTCAAACGTCAGTTGCTATAAGCATAGAGGATGCTCCTCGAACTAGTGACCAGCAGCAAGTTCTACTCTTCCCTGGTCTGGCGGGAGGAGAGTTGTTTGAGAAAGGTCAATCTTCTTCCCCTCAAGAGCAGGATCCCTTGGCAAACTTAAGAAGCGAAGTTAGCAATCTCCAAAGCCAATTCGAGGTTATGCGTATTGCTTCAAAACATCTCAAGGAGTTCGTGCCTGAGACCAAAAGCTATGATGAGTTTGAAGTGAATGCAGCACTAATAGAGGCCAAAGCCCCTCCTGACTGGACTATCTATAGTGAGCAGGCCCATCAAATGATGAGCAAAATGAACTATGAGTCCTTGGCCAATCAAACATTAAGAGGAGAAAAAGTAATGACTCTCCATTTCAAAGCTATCCAAGCCACGGAAGCCCATCATGGGACTAAGTAAGCCTAGAATATTAGCCCTTGGAGACAATAAATATGTCGAGAGGTATTCAATAAAAAACAAATCATTTAAGGTGCAGCAAAGTAAGAGGAGAGTGAAATCATGCAGCAAAGTCTGCCAGAAAAGAAAAGAAGCATCTTATTCATGAGTACAAACTTTTTACAAGCGTTGGTAAAAGAAAAGACATTTTCAAAAGTGATCAATTATCTTATTGATCTCTACGCTGCATGCCGCAGAAGAAGTCTTGATGCCCTAAACACGCTCCTTCAGTTCAGTCACCATTTGAGTCTCCTCCTCCATCGCCACAGTTTCGAACTCAATGACGCGAGTGAGCTTGGTTAAATCCGCAACCAAAGAGGCCCCCGTAGACCTCCTCTGAATCATCTTCATCTCAAGACCAGGGAATTCCTGCCTTAATATTCGTATCTCTTCTCTTATTTTGATCATCTTCTTATAGCTTGCCTAGCGCCTCCCTCTTGAGATCCTGCTGACGGCCAGTGATAGTGGCCTTCTTCTTATTGCAGGAATCTATTTCCTCATGACGACACAAGATTGACTCCTCTAAGGAGGCTAACCTACTGGTCTCTACTTCATGATGCAGTATTCTCAATCACCAGCTCTCTAGCTCATTTAGCGTTGCATCAAAACAGGAAAGGACTTATGGCTCACTTATAACCACAGTAGTTGCGGCAGCAAATTCCCTAAGCTTGGTCAAAGCCTCGCCCAGCTCATTGAAAGGCAGCTCCCTTATACCCTAAAGGCCTGCACGAAGCATGCCTGCAATCATACCAAAAACCCCGCTAAAAATGGGCCTGGATGATGCTGTTGAAATTACTACTGCTGAAGAGACTTCGGTTTCAAGGGCCAGGCTTGTCGAAGTGGTAGCCATCTAAGCCACTGGCTCCTCTGAACGACGGCAAAGTCCAGAGCTTCTTGCACCTTAGACCCCGAGATAGCCCCAGCCTCGACCTGCCTATATTCTTCAACACCAGTCTTGTTGCCCGAACCCTCTCTTATGGGAGCCTCCACTTCTGTTCCAGCAAGCTTTGAAGAAACCTATTCCCTTTGCTTCTCACCATCCTGAACTACCACGTCAGTATTGGGGAGTTCAGGAACTGCCCCTTCCCTTTGGCCTTCGCTAATCACCGATGCAGCCTCAGCCATGATTTCTTCCATCTGGCCTACGCCCTCAACAGCCAGAACCTCGGTCACAAAAAGCTCAATCCCTGCATCCTCACGATCTGTGCCCTCCGGGGCAGCAGCCTCTTGGTACTTAGGGGCATCATGAACCATCGACCCTTCTTCTTGTACCATCATCCATGCCTCAGTCAGGGCACTAAACCCCTGAAGCACAAAGGCCACATCAACATCATACTCCCTCCCTGGAGCATTTGCTTCAGGGCCTTTAGCCTCGTCAGTCTCATCAGAGTCAGCTCTGACTCAAGAGCTATCCTTGGACTTAGAGATGCCTCCCCAAGATCTGGAGTCATTTCCCTGTCAGAGGTAATAACAATGGCCTCAAAAGGGCTGGAGTCGTTTGCTTCAGTCTTTGAAGAGGAAGAAAACAATTCAGGAGAGACAGAAGATCGTGGAGAAAGTGCAGAAGGTGACATTGGGAGAGTTGCTAAATGATCAGAGGAGGAAAGCTACCTCCTGGTTCTGAGATCACATGAAGTTTGGAACCCCTACGCCTTCGAGTACACCCATTAACTTGACCAGGTGCACGAGTCCCAGTAGGGGTAGATCATTTCCTCTTCTTTCCCCCTCCCCCGCCGAAGGAGGAACAACCGCTTCATAACTCCCTCCTTTAGAAGGCCTTCAGCCAACCTACTATGAGAGCCACTCCCGATCAGTGTGTTCAAGTTCTGAATGGGACACCCCTCATAACTTGGGACCTTTCGACCCTCATTCCACTCGAAGATGAAACTAAGACTATAAAAACTCTCCCAGTTATCATCTTCATCGCAAGAAATTCCAGCGAGGTGTCATCGAGTGCTATCTCGTACGGAATCCCTAAAGCTTGCCAGTTAGAGGGATATTCCAAGACAAAAACCTCATCTAGTGAAGGAGTATCCACAAGTCTCATCTGCCTGGTATCCTGACATAAGTTACCGTTCTCCCTGTTCCAGGGGTTATCAGTGTCCCAATATAAGAACCCCAAATAAAAGGAAGTTGATGAAAATCGTCTCTACGACACCGCTTCCCCTGTCCAGGTGAAAACTGCAAAGGGCGCTTGGACCAATAAACAGGTTGATGCAGCACTCGCTTCCATAGGCGGCTTTGGCCCACATTCAAAGAGAAAAATCCATGGTGTCACAACACTAGGACCCAAAAATACAAGCATCAAGAAAAGATTCCAACAACCTGAGTCCATTTGCAAAAAGGACTTGAAGAACAGAAGACTCGCTAAGAAGGCAACACAAGTCTCATGAATCAAAGCACCATTCCCAAGAAGCCAAACAAAACACGAAAATCACTCCGACAAACCAAAGACGCCTCTGAAGGAATGAAACTGACAAAGCCAGGGAGAACCTGCTAATAAACTGAGGTCTTTATCGCTAAAGAAATAATTTGTGGTACTCTTTGGAAATTAGAATAAACTGAGGTATTTTACGTTTGAAAAATAAATGGACACGAATTATTTAGAAATAAAGAATAAAATGAGGCAAAAGAAATAATTTGAGGTACTTTTGCGAAATAAAAAAAAAAATATCAGGAAAAGAAAAATACAATGAGGCATTTTTGATGGAAAAAATAAATCGAGGAACTTTTTTCTAATAAAAAATAAAACTGCTTAAAGAAAACTAACGTTAGGTAAAACATTTTTGTTAAAAGACTAAATCGAGGTACTTTTTGGTAATAAAAATAAAATATCGCAAAGAAAAATAATTTGAGGATTTTTTTGTAAATATAAATAAATTGAGGTGCCCTTTGGTAATAAAAAAAAAAAAAAAAACTCAAGAATTTTTTACATAAAAATAAAAAAGGGCTACTTTTAGGTAATAAAAAAATAAGACGATGCAAAACAAAAGAATTTGAGGCATTTTTTGGTTGGAACATAAATCGGGCTGAAAAAAAAAAGAGGTAAAGAAAAATGGAAATGATTTGATGTATTTGTTGTGGAAAATAAAAATTGGTGGGCTCTTTTTTTGTAATAAAAAATAAAAGTAGGTAAGAAAAAATAATTTGCGGCATTTTTTTTATACAAAATAAACTGAAATCCTTTTTTGAAAAAAAAAAAAAACTGAGCAATTTTTTCGTTTGAATAATAAATTGAGGCAAAGAAAAGTAATTGGCGCGGTTAATTGGTAAAAAAATAAGTTGAGGTTGTTTATCGAAATAAAGAAAAAAAATGAGGTAAAGAAAAATAATTTGAGGTGCATTTTGCTAAAATAAATAAATTGAGGTACGTTTGGCAAATCAGAATAAACTGAGGTATTTTTCGTTTACAAATAAATTGACGAATTATTTGGTAATGAGATGAAGAAAAATACTTTGAGGCATTTTTTGGTAAAAAATAAAGATAAGTGAGGAGACTTTGGGAAATAAAAAACAACATCAGGTAACGAAAAATATAATGAGGCATTTTTTCTTGTAAAAAAATAAATTCGGTAACTTTTTTGGGAAATAAATAAACTGAGCTTTTTTGTTTTGAAAACAAATCGGTTGAGGTATTTTCGGTAATTAGAAATAAAATATGGTAAATGAAAATTTGCTTTGATGTACGTTTTGTTACAAAACAAAGCAAGGAACCTTTCGGGTTTAAAAAAATAAAATGGGGCCGAGGAAAAACAACTTGAGGTATTTTCTTGGTCAAACAATAAATTGAGGTAAATTTCGGAAATAAAACTAAACTGAGATATTTTTCGTTTTAAAAATAAAATGAGCTACTGTCGGTAAAAATAAGAATTAAATATACCAAAGAAAAGTAATTTGAGGTAGTCTTCGGTAATTAAAATAAATTGAGGTGTTTTTTAGTAAGAAAAATAAATTGAGGTACTCTTCGGTAACTAAAATAAACTGAGGTACTTTTTGGTGACCGAAAAAAAAAAAACGAGGTAACAAAAAATTGTTCGAGATATGTTTTTGTAAGAAAAAATAAAACGGGGCAGAAAAAATAATTTGATGCTTTTTTTAAAAAAAAAAATTAAATCGAGGCTCATTATGGCAATAAAAAAATAAAATTACGTAAGGAAAACAATGTGAGGTATTTTTTTGTAAAAAAATAAATTGAGCGGCTTTTTGGTAATTAACAATAAACTGAGGTATTTTACTTTTGAAAAATAAATTGAAATACTTTTTTTGTGATAAAAATTAAAATGAGGTATAGAAAACTAGTTTGTGGTATTTTTTCGTAAAAAAAAATGAGTCGAGGTTATTTTTGAAAATACAGAAAAAATTAGGTAAAGGTAAATAATTAGAGGTTTTTTTCGCTGAAGAAATAATTTCGGGTACTCTATGCAAATTAGAATAAACTGAGGTATTTTTCTCTAGAGAAACAATTTGAGGTACTCTTTGCAAATTAGAATAAACTGAGGTCTTTATCGCTAAAGAAATAATTTACGGTACTCTTTGGAAATTAGAATAAACTGAGGTATTTTACGTTTGAAAAATAAATGGACACGAATTATTTAGAAATAAAGAATAAAATGAGGCAAAAGAAATAATTTGAGGTACTTTTGCGAAATAAAAAAAAAATATCAGGAAAAGAAAAATACAATGAGGCATTTTTTATGGAAAAAAGAAATCGAGGAACTTTTTTCTAATAGAAAATAAAACTACTTAAAGAAAACTAACTTTAGGTAAAACATTTTTGTTAAAAGACTAAATGGAGGTACTTTTTGGTAATAAAAAATAAAATATTGCAAAGAAAAATAATTTGAGGATTTTTTTGTAGAAATAAATAAATTGAGGTGCCCTTTGGTAATAAAAAAAAAAAAACTCAAGAATTTTTTACATAAAAATAAAAAAGGGCTACTTTTAGGTAATAAAAAAAAATGAGGATGCAAAACAAAAGAATTTGAGGCATTTTTTGGTCAGAACATAAATCGGGCTGAAAAAAAAAAGAGGTAAAGAAAAATGGAAATGATTTGATGTATTTGTTGTGGAAAATAAAAATGGTGTGCTCTTTTTCGTAATAAAAAATAAAAGTAGGTAAGAAAAAATAATTTGCGGCATATTTTTTATACAAAATAAACTGAGATCCTTTTTTGAAAAAAAAAATAAACTGAGCAATTTTTTGTTTGAATAATAGATTGAGGTACTTTTTTGAAATAAAACATAAAATGAGGCAAAGAAAAGTAATTGGTGCAGTTAATTGGTAAAAAAGTAAGTTAAGGTTGTTTATCGAAATAAAGAAAAAAAATGAGGTAAAGAAAAATAATTTGAGGTACGTTTGGCAAATCAGAATAAACTGAGGTATTTTTCGTTTACAAATAAATTGAAGAAATATTTGGTAATGAGATGAAGAAAAGTACTTTGAGGCATTTTTTGGTAAAAAATAAAGATAATTGAGGAGACTTTGGGAAATAAAAAACAACATCAGGTAACGAAAAATATATTGAGGCATTTTTTCTTGTAAAAAAATAAATTCAGTAACTTTTTTGGGAAATAAATAAACTGAGTTTTTTTGTTTTGCAAACAAATCGGTTGAGGTATTTTCGGTAATTAGAAATAAAATATGGTAAATGAAAATTTGCTTTGATGTATGTTTTGTTACAAAACAAAGCGAGGAACCTTTCGGGTTTAAAAAAATAAAATGGGGCCAAGGAAAAATAATTTGAGGTATTTTCTTGGTCAAACAATAAATTGAAATAAATTTCGGAAATAAAAATAAACTGAGATATTTTTCGTTTTTAAAATAAAATGAGCTACTGTCAGTAAAAATAAGAATTAAATATACCAAAGAAAAGTAATTTGAGGTAGTCTTCGGTAATTAAAATAAATTGAGGTGTTTTTTAGTAAGAAAATTAAATTTAGGTACTCTTTGGTTACAAAAATAAACTGAGGTACTTTTTGGTGACCGAAAAAAAAAAAAGAGGTACCAAAAAATTGTTCGAGATATGTTTTTGTAAGAAAAAATAAAAGGGGGCAGAGAAAAATAATTTGATGCTTTTTAAAAAAAAAAATTTAAATCGAGGCTCATTATGGCAATAAAAAAGTAAAATTACGTAAGGAAAACAATGTGACGTATTTTTTGGTAAAAAAATAAATTGAGCGGCTTTTTGGTAATTAACAATAAACCGAGGTATTTTTCGTTTGAAAAATAAATTGAAATACTTTTTTTGTGATAAAAATTAAAATGAGGTATATAGAAAACTAATTTGTGGTATTTTTCCGTAAAAAAAAATGAGTCGAGGTTATTTTTTAAAATACAGAAAAAATAAGGTAAAGATAAATAATTCGAGGTTTTTTTCGCTAAAGAAATAATTTCGGGTTCTCTATGCAAATTAGAATAAACTGAGGTATTTTTCGCTAGAGATATAATTTGAGGTACTCTTTGCAAATTATAATAAACTGAGGTCTTTATCGCTAAAGAAATAATTTGCGGTACTCTTTGGAAATTAGAATAAACTGAGGTATTTTACGTTTGAAAAATAAATGGACACGAATTTTTTAGAAATAAAGAATAAAATGAGGCAAAAGAAATAATTTGAGGCACTTTTGCGAAATAAAAAAAAAATTTATCAGGAAAAGGAAAATACAATGAGGCATTTTTGATGGAAAAAATAAATCGAGGAACTTTTTTCTAATAAAAAATAAAACTACTAAAAGAAAACTAACTTTTGGTAAAACATTTTTGTTAAAAGACCAAATGGAGGTACTTTTTGGTAATAAAAAATAAAATATCGTAAGGAAAAATAATTTGAGGATTTTTTTGTAAAAATAAATAAATTGAAGTGCCCTTTGGTAATAATAAAAAAAAAAAGTCAAGAATTTTTTACATAAAAATAAAAAGGGTTACTTTTAGGTAATAAAAAAATAGGACGATGCAAAACAAAAGAATTTGAGGCATTTTTTGGTTGGAAAATAAATCGGGCAGAAAAAAAAAAAGAGGTAAAGAAAAATGGAAATGATTTGATGTATTTGTTGTGGAAAATAAAAATTGGTGTGCACTTTCTCGTAATAAAAAATAAAAGTAGGTAAGAAAAAATAATTTGCAGCATATTTTTTATACAAAATAAATTGAGATACTTTTTTGAAAAAAAAAATAAACTGAGCAATTTTCCGTTTGAATAATAGATTGAGGTACTTTTTTGAAATAAAACGTAAAATGAGGCAAAGAAAAGTAATTGGTGCTGTTAATTGGTAAAAAAATAAGTTGAGGTTGTTTATCGAAATAAAGAAAAAAAATGAGGTAAAGAAAAATAATTTGAGGTGCATTTTGCTAAAATAAATAAATTGAGGTACGTTTGGCAAATCAGAATAAACTGAGGTATTTTTCGTTTACAAATAAATTGACGAATTATTTGGTAATAAGATGAAGAAAAATACTTTGAGGCATTTTTTGGTAAAAAATAAAGATAATTGAGGAGACTTTGGGAAATAAAAAACAACAACAGGTAACGAAAAATATAATGAGGGATTTTTTCATGTAAAAAAATAAATTCAGTAACTTTTTTGGGAAATAAATAAACTGAGTTTTTTCGTTTTGCAAACAAATCGGTTGAGGTATTTTCGGTAATTAGAAATAAAATATGGTAAATGAAAATTTGCTTTGATGTATGTTTTGTTAAAAAATAAAGTGAGAAACCTTTCGGGTTTAAAAAAATAAAATGGGGCCAAGGAAAAACAATTTGAGGTATTTTCTTGGTCAAACAATAAATTGAGGTAAATTTCGGAAATAAAAATAAACTGAGATATTTTACGTTTTAAAAATAAAATGAGCTCCTTTCGGTAAAAATAAGAATTAAATATACCAAAGAAAAGTAATTTGAGGTAGTCTTCAGCAATTAAAATAAATTGAGGTGTTTTTTAGTAAGAAAAATAAATTTAGGTACTCTTTGGTAACTAAAATAAACTGAGGTACTTTTTGGTGACCGAAAAAAAAAAACGAGGTAACGAAAAAATTGTTCGAGATATTTTTTGTAAGAAAAAACAAAATGAGGCAAAGAAAAACAATTTGATGCATTTTTTTTAAAAAAAAAATTAAATCGAGGCTCATTATGGCAATAAAAAATAAAATTACGTAAGGAAAATAATGTGAGGTATTTTTTGGTAAAAAACTAAATTGAGCGGCTTTTTGGCAATTAACAATAAACTGAGGTTTTTTTCGTTTGAAAAATAAATTGAAATGCTTTATTGCGATAAAAATTAAAATGAGGTATAGAAAACTAATTTGTGGTATTTTTCTGTAGAAAAAAATGAGTCGAGGTTATTTTTGAAAATACATAAAAAATTAGGTAAAGATAAATAATTCGAGGTTTTTTTTGTTGAAGAAATAATTTCAGGTACTCTATGCAAATTAGAATAAACTGAGGTATTTTTCGATAGAGAAATGATTTGAGGTACTTTTTGCAAATTAGAATAAACTGAGGTCTTTATCGCTAAAGAAATAATTTTCGGTACTCTTTGGAAATTAGAATAAACTGAGGTGTTTTACGTTTGAAAAATAAATCGAGGAATTATTTTGAAATAAAGAATAAAATGAGGCAAAAGAAATAATTTGAGGTACTTTTGAGAAATAAAAAAAAAAATATCAAGAAAAGAAAAATACAATGAGGCATTTTTTATGGAAAAAAATAAATCGAGGAACTTTTTTCTAATAAAAACTAAACTACTTTAAGAAAACTAACTTTAGGTAAAAAAATTTGTTAAAGACTAAATAGAGGTACTTTTTGGTAATAAAAAAAAAATATCGTAAAGAAAAATAATTTGAGGATTTTTTTGTAAAAATAAATAAATTAGGGTGCCCTTTGGTAATAATAAAAAAAAAAAACTCAAGAATTTTTTATATAAAATTAAAATGGGCATCTTTTAGGTAATAAAAAAAATAAGATGATGCAAAAGAAAAAAATTTGAGGCATTTTTTGTTTAGAACATAAATCGGGCAGAAAAAAAAAAGAGGTAAAGAAAAATAGAAATGATTTGATTTATTTGTTGTGGAAAGAAAAAAATTTGTGTGCTCTTTTTTGTAATAAAAAGTAAAAGTAGGTAAGAAAAAATAATTTGCGGCATTTTTTTTATGCAAAATAAATTGAGATACTTTTTTGAAAAAAAAAATAAACTGAGCAATTTTTCGTTTGAATAATAGATTGAGCTACTTTTTTGAAATAAAAGATAAAATGAGGCAAAGAAAAGTAATTGGTGCGGTTAATTGGTGAAAACATAAGTTGAGGTTGTTTATCGAAATAAAGAAAAAAAATGAGGTAAAGAAAAATAATTTGAGGCGCATTTTGCTAAAATAAACAAATTGAGGTACGTTTGGCAAACCAGAATAAACTGAGGTATTTTTCATTTACAAATAAATTGACAAATTATTTGGTAATAAATAAGAAAATGAGATAAAAAAAAGTACTTTGAGGCATTTTTTGGTAAAAAATAAAGATAATTGAGGAGACTTTGGGAAATAAAAAACAACAACAGGTAACGAAAAATATAATGAGGCATTTTTTCATGTAAAAAAATAAATTCAGTAACTTTTTTGGGAAATAAATAACTTGAGTTTTTTCGTTTTGCAAACAAATCGGTTGAGGTATTTTCGGTAATTAGAAATAAAATATGGTAAATGAAAATTTGCTTTGATGTATGTTTTGTTAAAAAATAAAGTGAGGAACCTTTTGGGTTTAAAAAAATGAAATGGGGCCAAGGAAAAACAATTTGAGGTATTTTCTTGGTCAAACAATAAATTGAGGTAAATTTCGGAAATAAAAATAAACTGAGATATTTTACGTTTTAAAAATAAAATGAGCTACTTTCGGTAAAAATAAGAATTAAATATACCAAAGAAAAGTAATTTGAGGTAGTCTTCAGCAATTAAAATAAATTGAGGTGTTTTTTAGTAAGAAAAATAAATTTAGGTACTCTTTGGTAACTAAAATAAACTGAGGTACTTTTTGGTGACCGAAAAAAAAAAACGAGGTAACGAAAAAATTGTTCGAGATATTTTTTTGTAAGAAAAAACAAAATGAAGCAAAGAAAAACAATTTGATGCATTTTTTTTTAAAAAAAAATTAAATCGAGGCTCCTTATGGCAATAAAAAATAAAATTACGTAAGGAAAATAATGTGAGGTATTTTTTGGTAAAAAAATAAATTGAGCGGCTTTTTGGCAATTAACAATAAACTGAGGTTTTTTTCGTTTGAAAAATAAATTGAAATGCTTTTTTGCGATAAAAATTAAAATGAGGTATAGAAAACTAATTTGTGGTATTTTTCTGTAGAAAAAAATGAGTCGAGGTTATTTTTGAAAATACATAAAAAATTAGCTAAAGATAAATAATTCGAGGTTTTTTTCGCTGAAGAAATAATTTCAGGTACTCTATGCAAATTAGAATAAACTGAGTTATTTTTCGCCAGAGAAATGATTTGAGGTACTTTTTGCAAATTAGAATAAACTGAGGTCTTTATCGCTAAAGAAATAATTTTCGGTACTCATTGGAAATTAGAATAAACTGAGGTGTTTTACGTTTGAAAAATAAATCGAGGAATTATTTAGAAATAAAGAATAAAATGAGGCAAAAGAAATAATTTGAGGTACTTTTGTGAAATAAAAAAAAAATTTCCAGAAAAGAAAAATACAATGAGGCATTTTTGATGGAAAAAAATAAATCGAGGAACTTTTTTCTAATAAAAAATACAACTACTTAAAGAAAACTAACTTTAGGTAAAAAATTTTGTTAAAGAATAAATAGAGGTACATTTTGGTAATAAAAAATAAAATATCGTAAAGAAAAATAATTTGAGGATTTTTTTTAAAATATAAATAAATTGAGGTGCCATTTGGTAATAATAAAAAAAAAAAACTCAAGAATTTTTTACATAAAAATAAAAAGGGCTACTTTTAGGTAATAAAAAAAATAAGATGATGCAAAAGAAAAGAATTTGAGGCATCTTTTGGTTAGAACATAAATCGGGCAGAAAAAAAAAAGGAGGTAAAGAAAAATAGAAATGATTTGATGTATTTGTTGCAGAAAAAAAAAAAATGGTGTGCTCTTTTTTGTAATAAAAAATAAAAGTAGGTAAGAAAAAATAATTTGCGGCATTTTTTTTATACAAAATAAATTGAGATACTTTTTTGAAAAAAAAAATAAACTGAGCAATTTTTCGTTTGAATAATAGATTGAGGTACTTTTTATAAATAAAAGATAAAATGAGGCAAAGAAAAGTAATTGGTGCGGTTAATTGGTGAAAACATAAGTTGAGGTTGTTTATCGAAATAAAGAAAAAAAATGAGGTAAAGAAGAATAATTTGAGGTGCATTTTGCTAAAATAAATAAATTGAGGTACGTTTGGCAAACCAGAATAAACTGAGGTATTTTTCGTTTACAAATAAATTGACGAATTATTTGGTAATAAATAAGAAAACTAGATAAAGAAACATACTTTGAGGCATTTTTTGGTAAAAAATAAAGATAATTGAGGAGACTTTGGGAAATAAAAAACAACATCAGGTAACGAAAAATATAATGAGGCATTTTTTCATGTAAAAAAATAAATTCAGTAACTTTTTTGGGAAATAAATAAGTTGAGTTTTTTCGTTTTGCAAACAAATCGGTTGAGGTATTTTCGGTAATTAGAAATAAAATATGGTAAATGAAAATTTGCTTTGATGTATGTTTTGTTAAAAAACAAAGCGAGGAACCTTTTGGGTTTAAAAAAATAAAATGGGGCCAAGGAGAAATAATTTGAGGTATTTTCTTGGTCAAACAATAAGTTGAGGTAAATTTTGGAAATAAAAATAAACTGAGATATTTTCCGTTTTAAAAATAAAATGAGCTACTTTCGGCAAAAATAAGAATTAAATATACCAAAGAAAAGTAATTTGAGGTAGTCTTCGGCAATTAAAGAAAATTGATGTGTTTTTTAGTAAGAAAAATAAATTTAAGTACTCTTTGGTAACTAAAATAAATTGAGGTACTTTCTGGTGACCGAAAAAAAAAAAACGAGGTAACGAAAAAATTGTTCGAGATATTTTTTTGTAAGAAAAATCAAAATGAGGCAAAGAAAAACAATTCGATGTATTTTTTTAAAAAAAAAAATTAAATCGAGGCTCATTGTGGCAATAAAAAATAAAATTACGTAAGGAAAATAATTGTAGGTTTTTTTTGGTAAAAAAATAAATTGAGCGGCTTTTTGGCAATTAACAATAAACTGAGGTATTTTTCGTTTGAAAAATAAATTGAAATGCTTTTGTGCGATAAAAATTAAAATGAGGTATAGAAAACTAATTTGTGGTATTTTTCCGCAGAAAAAAATGAGTCGAGGTTATTTTTGAAAATACAGAAAAAATTAGGTAAAGATAAATAATTCGAGGTTTTTTTCGCTGAAGAAATAATTTCAGGTACTCTATGCAAATTAGAATAAACTGAGGTATTTTTCGCTAGAGAAATGATTTGAGGTACTATTTGCAAATTAGAATAAACTGAGGTCTTTATCGCTAAAGAAATAATTTGCGGTACTTTTTGGAAATTAGAAAAAACTGAGGTATTTTGCGTTTGAAAAATAAATCGAGGAATTATTTTGAAATAAAGAATAAAATGAGGCAAAAGAAATAATTTGAGGTACTTTTGCGAAATAAACAAAAAAAATATCAAGAAAAGAAAAACACAATGAGGCATTTTTTATGGAAAAAAATAAATCGAGGAACTTTTTTCTAATAAAAAATAAAACTACTTTAAAAAAACTAACTTTAGGTAAAAAATTTGGTTAAAAGACTAAATAGAGGTACTTTTTAGTAATAAAAAATAAAATATCGTAAAGAAAAATAATTTGAGGATTTTTTTGTAAAAATAAATAAATTGAGGTGCCCTTTGGTAATAATAAAAAAAAAAAACTCAAGAATTTTTTACATAAAAATAAAAAGGGCATCTTTTAGGTAATAAAAAAAATACGATGATGCAAAAGAAAAGAATTTGAGGCATTTTTTGTTTAGAACAAAAATCGGGTAGAAAAAAAAAAGAGGTAAAGAAAAATAGAAATGATTCGATTTATTTGTTGTGGAAAGAAAATAATTTGTGTGCTCTTTTTTGTAATAAAAAGTAAAAGTAGGTAAGAAAAAATTATTTGCGGCATTTTTTTTATGCAAAAAATATTGAGATACTTTTTTGAAAAAAAAAATAAACTGAGCAATTTTTCGTTTGAATAATAGAATGAGGTACTTTTTTGAAATAAAACATATAATGAGGCAAAGAAAAGCAATTGGTGCGGTTAATTGGTGAAAACATAAGTTGAGGTTGTTTATCGAAATAAAGAAAAAAAATGAGGTAAAGAAAAATAATTTGAGGTGCATTTTGCTAAAATAAATAAATTGAGGTACGTTTGGCAAACCAGAATAAACTGAGGTATTTTTCGTTTACAAATAAATTGACGAATTATTTGGTAATTAATAAGAAAATTAGATAAAGAAAAATACTTTGAAGCATTTTTTGGTAAAAAATAAAGATAATTGAAGAGACTTTGGGAAATAAAAAACAACAACAGGTAACGAAAAAAATAATGAGGCATTTTTTCATGTAAAAAAATAAATTCAGTAACTTTTTTGGGAAATAAATAACTTGAGTTTTTTCGTTTTGCAAATAAATCGGTTGAGGTATTTTCGGTAATTAGAAATAAAATATGGTAAATGAAAATTTGCTTTGATGTATGTTTTGTTAAAAAATAAAGTGAGGAACCTTTTGGGTTTAAAAAAATGAAATGGGGCCAAGGAAAAACAATTTGAGGTATTTTCTTGGTCAAACAATAAATTGAGGTAAATTTCGGAAATAAAAATAAACTGAGATATTTTACGTTTTAAAAATAAAATGAGCTACTTTCGGTAAAAATAAGAATTAAATATACCAAAGAAAAGTAATTTGAGGTAGTCTTCGGCAATTAAAATAAATTGAGGTGTTTTTTAGTAAGAAAAAAAAATTTAGGTACTCTTTGGTAACTAAAATAAACTGAGGTACTTTTTGGTGACCGAAAAAAAAAAAACGAGGTAACGAAAAAATTGTTCGAGATATTTTTTTGTAAGAAAAAACAAAATGAGGCAAAGAAAAACAACCTGATGCATTTTTTCCAAAAAAAAAATTAAATCGAGGCGCATTATGGCAAAAAAAAATAAAATTACGTAAGGAAAATAATGTGAGGTATTTTTTGGTAAAAATATAAATTGAGCGGCTTTTTGGCAATTAAAAATAAACTGAGGTATTTTTCGTTTGAAAAATAATTTGAAATGCTTTTTTGCGATAAAAATTCAAATGAGGTATAGAAAACTAATTTGTGGTAATTTTCCGTAGAAAAAAATGAGTCGAGGTTATTTTTAAAAATGCATAAAAAATTAGATAAAGATAAATAATTCGAGGTTTTTTTCGCTGAAGAAATAATTTCAGGTACTCTATGCAAATTAGAATAAACTGAGGTATTTTTCGCTAGAGAAAAGATTTGAGGTACTCTTTGCAAATTAGAATAAACTGAGGTCTTTATCGCTAAAGAAATAATTTGCGGTACTCTTTGGAAATTAGAATAAACTGAGGTATTTTACGTTTGAAAAATAAATCGGGGAATTATTTAGAAATAAAGAATAAAAGGAGGCAAAAGAAATAATTTGAGGTACTTTTGCGAAATAAAAAAAAAAATATCAGGAAAAGAAAAATACAACGAGGCATTTTTGATGGAAAAAAATAAATTGAGGAACTTTTTTCTAATAAAAAATAAAACCACTTTAAGAAAACTAACTTTAGGTAAAAAATTTTGTTAAAAGACTAAATAGAGGTACTTTTTGGTAATAAAAAATAAAATATCGTAAAGAAAAATAATTTGAGGATTTTTTTTGTAAAAATAAATAAATTGAGGTGCCTGTTGGTAATAAAAAAAAAAAAACTCAAGATGTTTTTACATAAAAATAAATAGGGCATCTTTTAGGTAATAAAAAAAATAAGATGATGCAAAAGAAAAGAAATTGAGGCATTTTTTGGTTAGAACATAAATCATGCAGAAAAAAAAAAGAGGTAAAGAAAAGTAGAAATGATTTGATGTATTTGTTGTGGAAAATAAAAAATTTGTGTGCTCTTTTTTGTAATAAAAAGTAAAAGTAGGTAAGAAAAAATAATTTGCCGCATTTTTTTTATACAAAATAAATTGAGATACTTTTTTGAAAAAAAAAATAAACTGAGAAATTTTTCGTTTGAATAATAGATTGAGCTACTTTTTTGAAATAAAACATAAAATGAGGCAAAGAAAAGTAATTGGTGAAAACATAAGTTGAGGTTGTTTATCGAAATAAAGAAAAAAAATGACGTAAAGAAAAATAATTTGAGGTGCATTTTGCTAAAATAAATAAATTGAGGTACGTTTGGCAAACAAGAATAAACTGAGGTATTTTTCGTTTACAAATAAATTGACGAATTATTTGGTAATAAATAAGAAAATGAGATAAAGAAAAATACTTTGAGGCATTTTTTGGTAAAAAATAAAGATAATTGAGGAGACTTTGGGAAATAAAAAACAACACAAGGTAACGAAAAATATAATGAGGCATTTTTTCTTGTAAAAAAATAAATTCAGTAACTTTTTTGGGAAATAAATAAATTGAGTTTTTCCGTTTTGCAAACAAATCGGTTGAGGTATTTTCGGTAATTAGAAATAAAATATGGTAAATGAAAATTTGCTTTGATGTATGTTTTGTTAAAAAACAAAGTGAGGAACCTTTTGGGTTTAAAAAAATAAAATGGGGCCAAGGAAAAACAATTTGAGGTAATTTCTTGGTCAAACAATAAATTGAGGTAAATTTCGGAAAAAAAAATAAACTGAGCAATTTTTCGTTTTAATAATAGATTGAGCTACTTTTTTGAAATAAAACATAAAATGAGGCAAAGAAAAGTAATTGGTGCGGTTAATTGGTGAAAACATAAGTTGAGGTTGTTTATCGAAATAAAGAAAAAAATTGAGGTAAAGAAAAATAATTTGAGGTGCATTTTGTTAAAATAAATAAATTGAGGTACGTTTGGCAAACCAGAATAAACTGAGGTATTTTTCGTTTACAAATAAATTGAAGAATTATTTGGTAATAAATAAGAAAATGAGATAAAGAAAAACACTTTGAGGCATTTTTTGGTAAAAAATAAAGATAATTGAGGAGACTTTGGGAAATAAAAAACAACACCAGGTAACGAAAAATATAATGAGGCATTTTTTCATGTAAAAAAAAAAATTCAGTAACTTTTTTGGGAAATAAATAAATTGAGTTTTTTCGTTTTGCAAACAAATCGGTTGAGGTATTTTCGGTAATTAGAAATAAAATATGGTAAATGAAAATTTGCTTTGACGTATGTTTTGTTAAAAAACAAAGTGAGGAACCTTTTGGGTTTAAAAAAATGAAATGGGCCCAAGGAAAAACAATTTGAGGTATTTTCTTGGTCAAACAATAAATTGAGGTAAATTTCGGAAATAAAAATAAACTGAGATATTTTACGTTTTAAAAATAAAATGAGCTACTTTCGGTAAAAATAAGAATTAAATATACCAAAGAAAAGTAATTTGAGGTAGTCTTCGGCAATTAAAATAAATTGAGGTGTTTTTTAGTAAGAAAAATAAATTTAGGTACTCTTTGGTAACTAAAATAAACTGAGGTACTTTTTGGTGACCGAAAAAAAAAAACGAGGTAACGAAAAAATTGTTCGAGATATTTTTTTGTAAGAAAAAAGAAAATGAGGCAAAGAAAAACAATTCGATGTATTATTTTTAAAAAAAAAATTAAATCAAGGCTCATTATGGCAATAAAAAATAAAATTACGTAAGGAAAATAATGTGAGGTATTTTTTGGTAAAAAAATAAATTGAGCGGCTTTTTGGAAATTAACAATAAACGGAGGTATTTTTCGTTTGAAAAATAAATTGAAATGCTTTTTTGCGATAAAAATTAAAATGAGGTATAGAAAACTAATTTGTGGTATTTTTCCGTAGAAAAAAATAAGTCGAGGTTATTTTTGAAAATACAAAAAAAATTAGGTAAAGATAAATAATTCGAGGTTTTTTTCGCTGAAGAAATAATTTCAGGTACTCTATGCAAATTAGAATAAACTGAGGTATTTTTCGCTAGAGAAATGATTTGAGGTACTCTTTGCAAATTAGAATAAACTGAGGTCTTTATCGCTAAAGAAATAATTTGCGGTACTCTTTGGAAAATATAATAAACTGAGGTGTTTTACGTTTGAAAGATAAATCGTGGAATTATTTAGAAATAACGAACAAAATGAGGCAAAAGAAATAATTTGAGGTACTTTTGCGAAATAAAAAAAAAATATCAGCAAAAGAAAAATACAATGAGGCATTTTGTTGGAAAAAAATAAGTCGAGGAACTTTTTTCTAATAAAAAATAAAACTACTTTAAGAAAACTAACTTTAGGTAAAAAATTTTGTAAAAAGACTAAATAGAGGTACTTTTTGGTAATAAAAAAAAAAATATCGTAAAGAAAAATAATTTGAGGATTTTTTTGTAAAAATAAATAAATTGAGGTGCCTCTTGGTAATAAAAAAAAAAAACTCAAGAATTTTTTACATAAAAATAAATAGGGCATCTTTTAGGTAATAAAAAAAATAAGATGATGCAAAAGAAAAGAATTTGAGGCATTTTTTGGTTAGAACATAAATCGGGCAGATAAAAAAAGAGGTAAAGAAAAATAGAAATGATTTGATGTATTTGTTGTGGAAAATAAAAAATTTGTGTGCTCTTTTTTTTAATAAAAAGTAAAAGTAGGTAAGAAAAAATAATTTGCGGCATTTTTTTTATACAAAATAAATTGAGATACTTTTTTGAAAAAAAAAATAAACTGAGCAATTTTTCGTTTTAATAATAGATTGAGGTACTTTTTTGAAATAAAACTTAAAATGAGGCAAAGAAAAGTAATTGGTGCGGTTAATTGGTGAAAACATAAGTTGAGGTTGTTTATCGAAATAAAGAAAAAAATTGAGGTAAAGAAAAATAATTTGAGGTGCATTTTGTTAAAATAAATAAATTGAGGTACGTTTGGCAAACCAGAATAAACTGAGGTATTTTTCGTTTACAAATAAATTGACGAATTATTTGGTAATAAATAAGAAAATGAGATAAAGAAAAACACTTTGAGGCATTTTTTGGTAAAAAATAAAGATAATTGAGGAGACTTTGGGAAATAAAAAATACCACCAGATAACGAAAAATATAATGAGGCATTTTTTCTTGTAAAAAAATAAATTCAGTAACTTTTTTGGGAAATAAATAAATTGAGTTTTTTTGTTTTGCAAACAAATCGGTTGAGGTATTTTCGGTAATTAGAAATAAAATATGGTAAATGAAAATTTGCTTTGATGTATGTTTTGTTAAAAAACAAAGTGAGGAACCTTTTGGGTTTAAAAAAATGAAATGGGGCCAAGGAAAAACAATTTGAGGTATTTTCTTGGTCAAACAATAAATTGAGGTAAATTTCGGAAATAAAAATAAACTGAGATATTTTACGTTTTAAAAATAAAATGAGTTACTTTTGGTAAAAATAAGAATTAAATATACCAAAGAAAAGTAATTTGAGGTAGTCTTCGGCAATTAAAATAAATTGATGTGTTTTTAGTAAGAAAAATAAATTTAGGTACTCTTTGGTAACTAAAATAAACTGAGGAACTTTTTGGTGACCGAAAAAAAGAAAAAGAGGTAACGAAAAAATTGTTCGAGATATTTTTCTGTAAGAAAAAACAAAATGAGGCAAAGAAAAATACCAATGATGTATTTTTTTTAAAAAAAAAATTAAATCGAGGCTCATTATGGCAATAAAAAATAAAATTACGCAAGGAAAATAATGTGAGGTATTTTTTGGTAAAAAAATAAATTGAGTGGCTTTTTGGCAATTAACAATAAACGGAGGTATTTTTTGTTTGAAAAATAAATTGAAATGCTTTTTTGCGATAAAAATTAAAATGAGGTACAGAAAACTAATTTGTGGTATTTTTCCGTAGAAAAAAATGAGTCGAGGTTATTTTTGAAAATACAAAAAAAATTAGGTAAAGATAAATAATTCGAGGTTTTTTTCGCTGAAGAAATAATTTCAGGTACTCTATG
The DNA here is from genome assembly GCF_054954075.1 of Amborella trichopoda. Lineage (NCBI taxonomy): Eukaryota > Viridiplantae > Streptophyta > Magnoliopsida > Amborellales > Amborellaceae > Amborella > Amborella trichopoda. The sequence continues at coordinate 26,916,007 of NC_142339.1, forward strand.
CAAATTAGAATAAACTGAGGTATTTTTTGCTAGAGAAATGATTTGAGGTACTCTTTGCAAATTAGAATAAACTGAGGTCTTTATCGCTAAAGAAATAATTTGCGGTACTCTTTGGAAATTAGAATAAACTGAGGTGTTTTACGTTTGAAAAATAAATCGAGGAATTATTTAGAAATAAAGAACAAAATGAGGCGAAAGAAATAATTTGAGGTACTTTTGCGAAATAAAAAAAAATATCAGCAAAAGAAAAATACAATGAGGCATTTTTTATGGAAAAAAATAAATCGAGGAACTTTTTTCTAATAAAAAATAAAACTACTTTAAGAAAACTAACTTTAGGTAAAAAACTTTGTTAAAAGACTAAATAGAGGTACTTTTTTGTAATAAAAAATAGAATATCGTAAAGAAAAATAATTTGAGGATTTTTTTGTAAAAATAAATAAATTGAGGTGCCTCTTGGTAATAAAAAAAAAAAAAAATCTAGAATTTTTTACATAAAAATAAATAGGGCATCTTTTAGGTAATAAAAAAAATAAGATGATGCAAAAGAAAAGAATTTGAGGCATTTTTTGGTTAGAACATAAATCGGGCAGAAAAAAAGAGGTAAAGAAAAATAGAAATGATTTGATGTATTTGTTGTGGAAAATAAAAAAATTTTGTGCTCTTTTTCGTAATAAAAAGTAAAAGTAGGTAAGAAAAAATAATTTGCGGCTATTTTTTTATACAAAATAAATTGAGATACTTTTTTGAAAAAAAAAATTAACTGAGCAATTTTTGGTTTGAATAATAGATTGAGCTAATTTTTTGAAATAAAACATAAAATGAGGCAAATAAAAGCAATTGGTTCGGTTAATTGGTGAAAACATAAGTTGAGGTTGTTTATCGAAATAAAGAAAAAAAATGAGGTAAAGAAAAATAATTTGAGGTGCATTTTGCAAAAATAAATAAATTGAGGTACGTTTGGCAAACCAGAATAAACTGAGGTATTTTTCGTTTACAAATAAATTGACGAATTATTTGGTAATAAATAAGAAAACTAGATAAAGAAAAATACTTTGAGGCATTTTTTGGTAAAAAATAAAGATAATTGAAGAGACTTTGGGAAATAAAAAACAACACCAGGTAACGAAAAATATAATGAGGCATTTTTTCATGTAAAAAAAAAAATTCAGTAACTTTTTTGGGAAATAAATAAATTGAGTTATTTCGTTTTGCAAACAAATCGGTTGAGGTATTTTCGGTAATTAAAAATAAAATATGGTAAATGAAAATTTGCTTTGATGTATGTTTTGTTAAAAGACCAAGTGAGGAACCTTTTGGGTTTAAAAAAATAAAATGGGGCCAAGGAAAAACAATTTGAGGTATTTTCTTGGTCAAACAATAAATTGAGGTAAATTTCGGAAAAATAAATAAATTGAGCAATTTTTCGTTTGAATAATAGATTGAGCTAATTTTTTGAAATAAAACATAAAATGAGGCAAAGAAAAGCAATTGGTGCGGTTAATTGGTGAAAACATAAGTTGAGGTTGTTTATCGAAATAAAGAAAAAAAATGAGGTAAAGAAAAATAGTTTGAGGTGCATTTTGCTAAAATAAATAAATTGAGGTACGTTTGGCAAACCAGAATAAACTGAGGTATTTTTCGTTTACAAATAAATTGACGAATTATTTGGTAATAAATAAGAAAACTAGATAAAGAAAAATACTTTGAGGCATTTTTTGGTAAAAACTAAAGATAATTGAGGACACTTTGGGAAATAAAAAACAACACCAAGTAACGAAAAATATAATGAGGCATTTTTTCATGTAAAAAAAAAATTTCAGTAACTTTTTTGGGAAATAAATAAATTGAGTTTTTTCGTTTTGCAAACAAATCGGTTGTGGTATTTTTGGTAATTAGAAATAAAATAAGGTAAATGAAAATTTGCTTTGATGTATGTTTTGTTAAAAAACAAAGTGAGGAACCTTTTGGGTTTAGAAAAATGAAATGGGGCCAAGGAAAAACACTTTGAGGTATTTTCTTGGTCAAACAATAAATTGAGGTAAATTTCGGAAATAAAAATTAACAGAGATATTTTACGTTTTAAAAATAAAATGAGCTACTTTCGGTAAAAATAAGAATTAAATATACCAAAGAAAAGTAATTTGAGGTAGTCTTCGGCAATTAAAATAAATTGAGGTGTTTTTTAGTAAGAAAAATAAATTTAGGTACTCTTTGGTAACTAAAATAAACTGAGGTACTTTTTGGTGACCGAAAAAAAAAAACGAGGTAACGAAAAAATTGTTCGAGATATTTTTTTGTAAGAAAAAACAAAATGAGGCAAAGAAAAACAATTCGATGTATTTTTAAAAAAAAAAAAATTAAATCAAGGCTCATTACGGCAATAAAAAATAAAATTACGTAAGGAAAATAATGTGAGGTATTTTTTGGTAAAAAAATAAATTGAGCGGCTTTTTGGAAATTAACAATAAACGGAGGTATTTTTCGTTTGAAAAATAAATTGAAATGTTTTTTTGCGATAAAAATTAAAATGAGGTATAGAAAACTAATTTATGGTATTTTTCCGTAGAAAAAAATAAGTCGAGGTTATTTTTGAAAATACAGAAAAAATTAGGTAAAGATAAATAATTCGAGGTTTTTTTTGCTGAAGAAATAATTTCAGATACTCTATGCAAATTAGAATAAACTGAGGTATTTTTCGCTAGAGAAATGATTTGAGGTACTCTTTGCAAATTAGAATAAACTGAGGTCTTTATCGCTAAAGAAATAATTTGCGGTACTCTTTGGAAAATAGAATAAACTGAGGTGTTTTACGTTTGAAAGATAAATCGAGGAATTATTTAGAAATAACGAACAAAATGAGGCAAAAGAAATAATTTGAGGTACTTTTGCGAAATAAAAAAAAAATATCAGCAAAAGAAAAATACAATGAGGCATTTTAATGGAAAAAAATAAGTCGAGGAACTTTTTTCTAATAAAAAATAAAACTACTTTAAGAAAACTAACTTTAGGTAAAAAATTTTGTAAAAAGACTAAATAGAGGTACTTTTTGGTAATAAAAAAAAAATATCGTAAAGAAAAATAATTTGAGGATTTTTTTGTAAACATAAATAAATTGAGGTGCCTCTTGGTAATAAAAAAAAAAAAAAAAAAACTCAAGAATTTTTTACATAAAAATAAATAGGGCATCTTTTAAGTAATAAAAAAAATAAGATGATGCAAAAGAAAAGAATTTGAGGCATTTTTTGGTTAGAACATAAATCGGGCAGATAAAAAAAGAGGTAAAGAAAAATAGAAATGATTTGATGTATTTGTTGTGGAAAATAAAAAATTTGTGTGCTCTTTTTTTTAATAAAAAGTAAAAGTAGGAAAGAAAAAATAATTTGCGGCATTTTTTTTATACAACATAAATTGAGATACTTTTTTGAAAAAAAAAATAAACTGAGCAATTTTTCGTTTTAATAATAGATTGAGGTACTTTTTTGAAATAAAACATAAAATGAGGCAAAGAAAAGTAATTGGTGCGGTTAATTGGTGAAAACATAAGTTGAGGTTGTTTATCGAAATAAAGAAAAAAATTGAGGTAAAGAAAAATAATTTGAGGTGCATTTTGTTAAAATAAATAAATTGAGGTACGTTTGGCAAACCAGAATAAACTGAGGTATTTTTCGTTTACAAATAAATTGACGAATTATTTGGTAATAAATAAGAAAACTAGATAAAGAAAAATACTTTGAGGCATTTTTTGGTAAAAAATAAAGATAATTGAGGAGACTTTGGGAAATAAAAAACAACACCAGGTAACGAAAAATATAATGTGGCATTTTTTCATGTAAAAAAAAAAATTCAGTAACTTTTTTGGGAAATAAATAAATTGAGTTTTTTCGTTTTGCAAACAAATCGGTTGAGGTATTTTCGGTAATTAGAAATAAAATATGGTAAATGAAAATTTGCTTTGACGTATGTTTTGTTAAAAAACAAAGTGAGGAGCCTTTTGGGTTTAAAAAAATGAAATGGGGCCAAGGAAAAATTATTTGAGGTATTTTCTTGGTCAAACAATAAATTGAGGTAAATTTCGGAAATAAAAATAAACTGAGATATTTTACGTTTTAAAAATAAAATGAGCTACTTTCGGTAAAAATAAGAATTAAATATACCAAAGAAAAGTAATTTGAGGTAGTCTTCGGCAAATAAAATAAATTGAGGTGTTTTTTAGTAAAAAAAATAAATTTAGGTACTCTTTGGTAACTAAAATAAACTGAGGTACTTTTCGGTGTCCGAAAAAAAGAAAACAAGGTAACGAAAAAATTGTTCGAGATATTTTTTTGTAAGAAAAATCAAAATGAGGCAAAGAAAAACAACCTGATGCATTTTTTTTTTAAAAAAAATTAAATCGAGGCTCATTATGGCAATAAAAAATAAAATTACGTAAGGAAAATAATGTGAGGTATTTTTTGGTAAAAAAATAAATTGAGCGGCTTTTTGGCAATTAACAATAAACTGAGGTATTTTTCGTTTGAAAAATAAATTGAAATGTTTTTTTACGACAAAAATTAAAATGAGCTATAGAAAACTAATTTGTGGTATTTTTCCGTAGAAAAAAATGAGTCGAGGTTATTTTTGAAAATACAGAAAAAATTAGGTAAAGATAAATAATTCGAGGTTTTTTCGCTGAAGAAATAATTTCAGGTACTCTATGCAAATTAAAAAAACAGAGGTATTTTTTGCTAGAGAAATGATTTGAGGTACTCTTTGCAAATTAGAATAAACTGAGGTCTTTATTGCTAAAGAAATAATTTGCCGTACTTTTTGGAAATTAGAATAAACTGAGGTATTTTACGTTTGAAAAATAAATCGAGGAATTATTGAGAAATAAAGAATAAAATGAGGCAAAAGAAATAATTTGAGGTACATTTGCGAAATAAAAAAAAAATATCAGGAAAAGAAAAATACAATGAGGCATTTTTGATGGAAAAAAATAAAGCGAGGAACTTTTTTCTAATAAAAATTAAAACTACTTTAAGAAAACTAACTTTAGGTAAAAATTTTGGTTAAAAGACTAAATAAAGGTACTTTTTGGTAATAAAAAATAAAATATCGTAAAGAAAAATAATTTGAGGATTTTTTTGTAAAAATAAATAAATTGAGGTGCCTCTTGGTAATAAAAAAAAAAAAAACTCAAGAATTTTTTACATAAAAATAAATACGGCATCTTTTAGGTAATAAAAAAAATAAGATGATGCAAAAGAAAAGAATTTGAGGCATTTTTTGGTTATAACATAAATCGGGCAGAAAAAAAAAAGAGGTAATGAAAAATAGAAATGATTTGGTGTATTTGTTGTGGAAAATAAAAAATTTGTGTGCTCTTTTTTGTAATAAAAAGTAAAAGTAGGTAAGAAAAAATAATTTGCGGCATTTTTTTTATACAAAATAAATTGAGATACATTTTTGAAAAAAAAAATAAACTGAGCAATTTTTCGTTTGAATAATAGATTGAGCTACTTTTTTGAAATAAAAGATAAAATGAGGCAAAGAAAAGTAATTGGTGCGGTTAATTGGTGAAAACATAAGTTGAGGTTGTTTATCGAAATAAAGAAAAAAAATGAGGTAAAGAAAAATAATTTGAGGTGCTATTTGCTAAAATAAATAAATTGAGGTACGTTTGGCAAACCAGAATAAACTGAGGTATTTTTCGTTTACAAATAAATTGACAAATTATTTGGTAATAAATAAGAAAATGAGATAAAAAAAAATACTTTGAGGCATTTTTTGGTAAAAAATAAAGATAATTGAGGAGACTTTGGGAAATAAAAACCAACACCAGGTAACGAAAAATATAATGAGGCATTTTTTCTTGTAAAAAAAAAAATTCAGTATTTTTTTTGGGAAATAAATAAATTGAGTTTTTTCGTTTTGCAAACAAATCGGTTGAGGTATTTTCGGTAATTAGAAATAAAATATGGTAAATGAAAATTTGCTTTGACGTATGTTTCGTTAAAAAACAAAGTGAGGAACCTTTTGGGTTTAAAAAAATGAAATGGGGCCAAGGAAAAACAATTTGAGGTATTTTCTTGGTCAAACAATAAATTGAGGTAAATTTCGGAAATAAAAATAAACTGAGATATTTTACGTTTTAAAAATAAAATGAGCTACTTTCGGTAAAAATAAGAATTAAATATACCAAAGAAAAGTAATTTGAGGTAGTCTTCGGCAATTAAAATAAATTGAGGTGTTTTTTAGTAAGAAAAATAAATTTAGGTACTCTTTGGTAACTAAAATAAACTGAGGTACTTTTCGGTGACCGAAAAAAAAAAAACGAGGTAACGAAAAAATTGTTCGAGATATTTTTTTGTAAGAAAAAACAAAATGAGGCAAAGAAAAACAACTTAATGCATTTTTTTTAAAAAAAAATTAAATCGAGGCTCATTATGGCAATAAAAAATAAAATTACGTAAGGAAAATATTGTGAGGTATTTTTTGGTAAAAAAATAAATTGAGCGGCTTTTTGGAAATTAACAATAAACTGAGGTATTTTTCGTTTGAAAAATAATTTGAAATGCTTTTTTGCGATAAAAATTAAAATGAGGTATAGAAAACTAATTTGTGGTATTTTTTCGTGGAAAAAAATGAGTCGAGGTTATTTTTGAAAATACAGAAAAAATTAGGTAAAGGTAAATAACTCGAGGTTTTTTTTGCTGAAGAAATAATTTCATGTACTCTATGCAAATTAGAATAAACTGAGGTATTTTTCGCTAGAGAAATGATTTGAGGTACTCTTTTCAAATTAGAATAAACTGAAGTCTTTATCGCTAAAGAAATAATTTGCGGTACTCTTTGGAAATTAGAATAAACTGAGGTATTTTACGTTTGAAAAATAAATCGAGGAATAATTTAGAAATAAAGAATAAAATGAGGCAAAAGATATAATTTGATGTACTTTTGCGAAATAAAAAAAAAAATATCAGGAAAAGAAAAATACAATGAGGCATTTTTTATGGAAAAAAATAAATCGAGGAACTTTTCTCTAATATAAAATAAAACTACTTTAAGAAAACTAACTTTAGGTAAAAATTTTTATTAAAACACTAAATAGAGGTACTTTTTGGTAATAAAAAATAAAAATATCGTTAAGAAAAATAATTTGAAGATTTTTTTGTAAAAATAAACCAATTGAGGTGCCTCTTGGTAATAAAAAAAAACTGAAGAATTTTTTACATAAAAATAAAAAGGGCATCTTTTAGGTAATAAAAAAAATAAGATGATGCAAAAGAAAAGAATTTGATGCATTTTTTTGTTAGAACATAAATCGGGCAGAAAAAAAAAAGAGGTAAAGAAAAATAGAAATGATTTGATGTATTTGTTGTGGAAAATAAAAAATTTGTGTGCTCTTTTTTGTAATAAAAAATAAAAGTAGGTAAGAAAAAATAATTTGCGGCATTTTTTTTATACAAAATAAATTGAGATACTTTTTTGAAAAAAAAAATAAACTGAGCAATTGTTCGTTTGAATAATAGATTGAGGTTCTTTTTTGAAATAAAACATAAAATGAGGCAAAGAAAAGTAATTGTTGAAAACATAAGTTGAGGTTGTTTATCGAAATAAAGAAAAAAAATAAGGTGAAGAAAAATAATTTGAGGTGCATTTTGCTAAAATAAATAAATTGAGGTACGTTTGGCAAACCAGAATAAACTGAGGTATTTTTCGTTTACAAATAAATTGACGAATTATTTGGTAATAAATAAGAAAACTAGATAAAGAAAAATACGTTGAGGCATTTTTTGGTAAAAAATAAAGATAATTGAGGAGACTTTGGGAAATAGAAAACAACACCAGGTAACGAAAAATATAATGAGGCATTTTTTCTTGTAAAAAAAAAAATTCAGTAACTTTTTTGGGAAATAAATAAATTGAGTTATTTCGTTTTGCAAACAAATCGGTTGTGGTATTTTTGGTAATTAGAAATAAAATAAGGTAAATGAAAATTTGCTTTGACGTATGTTTTGTTAAAAAACAAAGTGAGGAACCTTTTGGGTTTAGAAAAATGAAATGGGGCCAAGGAAAAACAATTTGAGGTATTTTCTTGGTCAAACAATAAATTGAGGTAAATTTCGGAAATAAAAATAAACAGAGATATTTTACGTTTTAAAAATAAAATGAGCTACTTTCGGTAAAAATAAGAATTAAATATACCAAAGAAAAGTAATTTGAGGTAGTCTTCGGCAGTTAAAATAAATTGAGGTGTTTTTTAGTAAGAAAAATAAATTTAGGTACTCTTTGGTAACTAAAATAAACTGAGGTACTTTTTGGTGACCGAAAAAAAAAAACGAGGTAACGAAAAAATTGTTCGAGATATTTTTTTGTAAGAAAAAACAAAATGAGGCAAAGAAAAACAATTCGATGTATTTTTTAAAAAAAAAAAATTAAATCAAGGCTCATTACGGCAATAAAAAATAAAATTACGTAAGGAAAATAATGTGAGGTATTTTTTGGTAAAAAAATAAATTGAGCGGCTTTTTGGAAATTAACAATAAACGGAGGTATTTTTCGTTTGAAAAATAAATTGAAATGTTTTTTTGCGATAAAAATTAAAATGAGGTATAGAAAACTAATTTATGGTATTTTTCCGTAGAAAAAAATAAGTCGAGGTTATTTTTGAAAATACAGAAAAAATTAGGTAAAGATAAATAATTCGAGGTTTTTTTTGCTGAAGAAATAATTTCAGGTACTCTATGCAAATTAGAATAAACTGAGGTATTTTTCGCTAGAGAAATGATTTGAGGTACTCTTTGCAAATTAGAATAAACTGAGGTCTTTATCGCTAAAGAAATAATTTGCGGTACTCTTTGGAAAATAGAATAAACTGAGGTGTTTTACGTTTGAAAGATAAATCGAGGAATTATTTAGAAATAACGAACAAAATGAGGCAAAAGAAATAATTTGAGGTACTTTTGCGAAATAAAAAAAAAATATCAGCAAAAGAAAAATACAATGAGGCATTTTGATGGAAAAAAATAAGTCGAGGAACTTTTTTCTAATAAAAAATAAAACTACTTTAAGAAAACTAACTTTAGGTAAAAAATTTTGTAAAAAGACTAAATAGAGGTACTTTTTGGTAATAAAAAAAAAATATCGTAAAGAAAAATAATTTGAGGATTTTTTTGTAAACATAAATAAATTGAGGTGCCTCTTGGTAATAAAAAAAAAAAAAAAAAAACTCAAGAATTTTTTACATAAAAATAAATAGGGCATCTTTTAAGTAATAAAAAAAATAAGATGATGCAAAAGAAAAGAATTTGAGGCATTTTTTGGTTAGAACATAAATCGGGCAGATAAAAAAAGAGGTAAAGAAAAATAGAAATGATTTGATGTATTTGTTGTGGAAAATAAAAAATTTGTGTGCTCTTTTTTTTAATAAAAAGTAAAAGTAGGAAAGAAAAAATAATTTGCGGCATTTTTTTTATACAACATAAATTGAGATACTTTTTTGAAAAAAAAAATAAACTGAGCAATTTTTCGTTTTAATAATAGATTGAGGTACTTTTTTGAAATAAAACATAAAATGAGGCAAAGAAAAGTAATTGGTGCGGTTAATTGGTGAAAACATAAGTTGAGGTTGTTTATCGAAATAAAGAAAAAAATTGAGGTAAAGAAAAATAATTTGAGGTGCATTTTGTTAAAATAAATAAATTGAGGTACGTTTGGCAAACCAGAATAAACTGAGGTATTTTTCGTTTACAAATAAATTGACGAATTATTTGGTAATAAATAAGAAAACTAGATAAAGAAAAATACTTTGAGGCATTTTTTGGTAAAAAATAAAGATAATTGAGGAGACTTTGGGAAATAAAAAACAACACCAGGTAACGAAAAATATAATGTGGCATTTTTTCATGTAAAAAAAAAAATTCAGTAACTTTTTTGGGAAATAAATAAATTGAGTTTTTTCGTTTTGCAAACAAATCGGTTGAGGTATTTTCGGTAATTAGAAATAAAATATGGTAAATGAAAATTTGCTTTGACGTATGTTTTGTTAAAAAACAAAGTGAGGAGCCTTTTGGGTTTTAAAAAATGAAATGGGGCCAAGGAAAAATTATTTGAGGTATTTTCTTGGTCAAACAATAAATTGAGGTAAATTTCGGAAATAAAAATAAACTGAGATATTTTACGTTTTAAAAATAAAATGAGCTACTTTCGGTAAAAATAAGAATTAAATATACCAAAGAAAAGTAATTTGAGGTAGTCTTCGGCAAATAAAATAAATTGAGGTGTTTTTTAGTAAAAAAAATAAATTTAGGTACTCTTTGGTAACTAAAATAAACTGAGGTACTTTTCGGTGTCCGAAAAAAAGAAAACAAGGTAACGAAAAAATTGTTCGAGATATTTTTTTGTAAGAAAAATCAAAATGAGGCAAAGAAAAACAACCTGATGCATTTTTTTTTAAAAAAAAATTAAATCGAGGCTCATTATGGCAATAAAAAATAAAATTACGTAAGGAAAATAATGTGAGGTATTTTTTGGTAAAAAAATAAATTGAGCGGCTTTTTGGCAATTAACAATAAACTGAGGTATTTTTCGTTTGAAAAATAAATTGAAATGTTTTTTTACGACAAAAATTAAAATGAGCTATAGAAAACTAATTTGTGGTATTTTTCCGTAGAAAAAAATGAGTCGAGGTTATTTTTGAAAATACAGAAAAAATTAGGTAAAGATAAATAATTCGAGGTTTTTTCGCTGAAGAAATAATTTCAGGTACTCTATGCAAATTAAAAAAACAGAGGTATTTTTTGCTAGAGAAATGATTTGAGGTACTCTTTGCAAATTAGAATAAACTGAGGTCTTTATTGCTAAAGAAATAATTTGCCGTACTTTTTGGAAATTAGAATAAACTGAGGTATTTTACGTTTGAAAAATAAATCGAGGAATTATTGAGAAATAAAGAATAAAATGAGGCAAAAGAAATAATTTGAGGTACATTTGCGAAATAAAAAAAAAATATCAGGAAAAGAAAAATACAATGAGGCATTTTTGATGGAAAAAAATAAAGCGAGGAACTTTTTTCTAATAAAAATTAAAACTACTTTAAGAAAACTAACTTTAGGTAAAAATTTTGGTTAAAAGACTAAATAAAGGTACTTTTTGGTAATAAAAAATAAAATATCGTAAAGAAAAATAATTTGAGGATTTTTTTGTAAAAATAAATAAATTGAGGTGCCTCTTGGTAATAAAAAAAAAAAAAACTCAAGAATTTTTTACATAAAAATAAATACGGCATCTTTTAGGTAATAAAAAAAATAAGATGATGCAAAAGAAAAGAATTTGAGGCATTTTTTGGTTATAACATAAATCGGGCAGAAAAAAAAAAGAGGTAAAGAAAAATAGAAATGATTTGGTGTATTTGTTGTGGAAAATAAAAAATTTGTGTGCTCTTTTTTGTAATAAAAAGTAAAAGTAGGTAAGAAAAAATAATTTGCGGCATTTTTTTTATACAAAATAAATTGAGATACATTTTTGAAAAAAAAAATAAACTGAGCAATTTTTCGTTTGAATAATAGATTGAGCTACTTTTTTTGAAATAAAAGATAAAATGAGGCAAAGAAAAGTAATTGGTGCGGTTAATTGGTGAAAACATAAGTTGAGGTTGTTTATCGAAATAAAGAAAAAAAATGAGGTAAAGAAAAATAATTTGAGGTGCTATTTGCTAAAATAAATAAATTGAGGTACGTTTGGCAAACCAGAATAAACTGAGGTATTTTTCGTTTACAAATAAATTGACAAATTATTTGGTAATAAATAAGAAAATGAGATAAAAAAAAATACTTTGAGGCATTTTTTGGTAAAAAATAAAGATAATTGAGGAGACTTTGGGAAATAAAAACCAACACCAGGTAACGAAAAATATAATGAGGCATTTTTTCTTGTAAAAAAAAAAATTCAGTAACTTTTTTGGGAAATAAATAAATTGAGTTTTTTCGTTTTGCAAACAAATCGGTTGAGGTATTTTCGGTAATTAGAAATAAAATATGGTAAATGAAAATTTGCTTTGACGTATGTTTCGTTAAAAAACAAAGTGAGGAACCTTTTGGGTTTAAAAAAATGAAATGGGGCCAAGGAAAAACAATTTGAGGTATTTTCTTGGTCAAACAATAAATTGAGGTAAATTTCGGAAATAAAAATAAACTGAGATATTTTACGTTTTAAAAATAAAATGAGCTACTTTCGGTAAAAATAAGAATTAAATATACCAAAGAAAAGTAATTTGAGGTAGTCTTCGGCAATTAAAATAAATTGAGGTGTTTTTTAGTAAGAAAAATAAATTTAGGTACTCTTTGGTAACTAAAATAAACTGAGGTACTTTTCGGTGACCGAAAAAAAAAAAACGAGGTAACGAAAAAATTGTTCGAGATATTTTTTTGTAAGAAAAAACAAAATGAGGCAAAGAAAAACAACTTAATGCATTTTTTTTTAAAAAAAATTAAATCGAGGCTCATTATGGCAATAAAAAATAAAATTACGTAAGGAAAATATTGTGAGGTATTTTTTGGTAAAAAAATAAATTGAGCGGCTTTTTGGAAATTAACAATAAACTGAGGTATTTTTCGTTTGAAAAATAATTTGAAATGCTTTTTTGCGATAAAAATTAAAATGAGGTATAGAAAACTAATTTGTGGTATTTTTTCGTGGAAAAAAATGAGTCGAGGTTATTTTTGAAAATACAGAAAAAATTAGGTAAAGGTAAATAACTCGAGGTTTTTTTTGCTGAAGAAATAATTTCATGTACTCTATGCAAATTAGAATAAACTGAGGTATTTTTCGCTAGAGAAATGATTTGAGGTACTCTTTTCAAATTAGAATAAACTGAAGTCTTTATCGCTAAAGAAATAATTTGCGGTACTCTTTGGAAATTAGAATAAACTGAGGTATTTTACGTTTGAAAAATAAATCGAGGAATAATTTAGAAATAAAGAATAAAATGAGGCAAAAGATATAATTTGATGTACTTTTGCGAAATAAAAAAAAAAATATCAGGAAAAGAAAAATACAATGAGGCATTTTTTATGGAAAAAAATAAATCGAGGAACTTTTCTCTAATATAAAATAAAACTACTTTAAGAAAACTAACTTTAGGTAAAAATTTTTATTAAAACACTAAATAGAGGTACTTTTTGGTAATAAAAAATAAAAATATCGTTAAGAAAAATAATTTGAAGATTTTTTTGTAAAAATAAACCAATTGAGGTGCCTCTTGGTAATAAAAAAAAACTGAAGAATTTTTTACATAAAAATAAAAAGGGCATCTTTTAGGTAATAAAAAAAATAAGATGATGCAAAAGAAAAGAATTTGATGCATTTTTTTGTTAGAACATAAATCGGGCAGAAAAAAAAAAGAGGTAAAGAAAAATAGAAATGATTTGATGTATTTGTTGTGGAAAATAAAAAATTTGTGTGCTCTTTTTTGTAATAAAAAATAAAAGTAGGTAAGAAAAAATAATTTGCGGCATTTTTTTTATACAAAATAAATTGAGATACTTTTTTGAAAAAAAAATAAACTGAGCAATTGTTCGTTTGAATAATAGATTGAGGTTCTTTTTTGAAATAAAACATAAAATGAGGCAAAGAAAAGTAATTGTTGAAAACATAAGTTGAGGTTGTTTATCGAAATAAAGAAAAAAAATAAGGTGAAGAAAAATAATTTGAGGTGCATTTTGCTAAAATAAATAAATTGAGGTACGTTTGGCAAACCAGAATAAACTGAGGTATTTTTCGTTTACAAATAAATTGACGAATTATTTGGTAATAAATAAGAAAACTAGATAAAGAAAAATACGTTGAGGCATTTTTTGGTAAAAAATAAAGATAATTGAGGAGACTTTGGGAAATAGAAAACAACACCAGGTAACGAAAAATATAATGAGGCATTTTTTCTTGTAAAAAAAAAAATTCAGTAACTTTTTTGGGAAATAAATAAATTGAGTTATTTCGTTTTGCAAACAAATCGGTTGTGGTATTTTTGGTAATTAGAAATAAAATAAGGTAAATGAAAATTTGCTTTGACGTATGTTTTGTTAAAAAACAAAGTGAGGAACCTTTTGGGTTTAGAAAAATGAAATGGGGCCAAGGAAAAACAATTTGAGGTATTTTCTTGGTCAAACAATAAATTGAGGTAAATTTCGGAAATAAAAATAAACAGAGATATTTTACGTTTTAAAAATAAAATGAGCTACTTTCGGTAAAAATAAGAATTAAATATACCAAAGAAAAGTAATTTGAGGTAGTCTTCGGCAGTTAAAATAAATTGAGGTGTTTTTTAGTAAGAAAAATAAATTTAGGTACTCTTTGGTAACTAAAATAAACTGAGGTACTTTTTGGTGACCGAAAAAAAAAAAACGAGGTAACGAAAAAATTGTTCGAGATATTTTTTTGTAAGAAAAAACAAAATGAGGCAAAGAAAAACAATTCGATGTATTTTTTAAAAAAAAAAAATTAAATCAAGGCTCATTACGGCAATAAAAAATAAAATTACGTAAGGAAAATAATGTGAGGTATTTTTTGGTAAAAAAATAAATTGAGCGGCTTTTTGGAAATTAACAATAAACGGAGGTATTTTTCGTTTGAAAAATAAATTGAAATGTTTTTTTGCGATAAAAATTAAAATGAGGTATAGAAAACTAATTTATGGTATTTTTCCGTAGAAAAAAATAAGTCGAGGTTATTTTTGAAAATACAGAAAAAATTAGGTAAAGATAAATAATTCGAGGTTTTTTTTGCTGAAGAAATAATTTCAGGTACTCTATGCAAATTAGAATAAACTGAGGTATTTTTCGCTAGAGAAATGATTTGAGGTACTCTTTGCAAATTAGAATAAACTGAGGTCTTTATCGCTAAAGAAATAATTTGCGGTACTCTTTGGAAAATAGAATAAACTGAGGTGTTTTACGTTTGAAAGATAAATCGAGGAATTATTTAGAAATAACGAACAAAATGAGGCAAAAGAAATAATTTGAGGTACTTTTGCGAAATAAAAAAAAAATATCAGCAAAAGAAAAATACAATGAGGCATTTTGATGGAAAAAAATAAGTCGAGGAACTTTTTTCTAATAAAAAATAAAACTACTTTAAGAAAACTAACTTTAGGTAAAAAATTTTGTAAAAAGACTAAATAGAGGTACTTTTTGGTAATAAAAAAAAAATATCGTAAAGAAAAATAATTTGAGGATTTTTTTGTAAACATAAATAAATTGAGGTGCCTCTTGGTAATAAAAAAAAAAAAAAAAAAACTCAAGAATTTTTTACATAAAAATAAATAGGGCATCTTTTAAGTAATAAAAAAAATAAGATGATGCAAAAGAAAAGAATTTGAGGCATTTTTTGGTTAGAACATAAATCGGGCAGATAAAAAAAGAGGTAAAGAAAAATAGAAATGATTTGATGTATTTGTTGTGGAAAATAAAAAATTTGTGTGCTCTTTTTTTTAATAAAAAGTAAAAGTAGGAAAGAAAAAATAATTTGCGGCATTTTTTTTATACAACATAAATTGAGATACTTTTTTGAAAAAAAAAATAAACTGAGCAATTTTTCGTTTTAATAATAGATTGAGGTACTTTTTTGAAATAAAACATAAAATGAGGCAAAGAAAAGTAATTGGTGCGGTTAATTGGTGAAAACATAAGTTGAGGTTGTTTATCGAAATAAAGAAAAAAATTGAGGTAAAGAAAAATAATTTGAGGTGCATTTTGTTAAAATAAATAAATTGAGGTACGTTTGGCAAACCAGAATAAACTGAGGTATTTTTCGTTTACAAATAAATTGACGAATTATTTGGTAATAAATAAGAAAACTAGATAAAGAAAAATACTTTGAGGCATTTTTTGGTAAAAAATAAAGATAATTGAGGAGACTTTGGGAAATAAAAAACAACACCAGGTAACGAAAAATATAATGTGGCATTTTTTCATGTAAAAAAAAAAATTCAGTAACTTTTTTGGGAAATAAATAAATTGAGTTTTTTCGTTTTGCAAACAAATCGGTTGAGGTATTTTCGGTAATTAGAAATAAAATATGGTAAATGAAAATTTGCTTTGACGTATGTTTTGTTAAAAAACAAAGTGAGGAGCCTTTTGGGTTTAAAAAAATGAAATGGGGCCAAGGAAAAATTATTTGAGGTATTTTCTTGGTCAAACAATAAATTGAGGTAAATTTCGGAAATAAAAATAAACTGAGATATTTTACGTTTTAAAAATAAAATGAGCTACTTTCGGTAAAAATAAGAATTAAATATACCAAAGAAAAGTAATTTGAGGTAGTCTTCGGCAAATAAAATAAATTGAGGTGTTTTTTAGTAAAAAAAATAAATTTAGGTACTCTTTGGTAACTAAAATAAACTGAGGTACTTTTCGGTGTCCGAAAAAAAGAAAACAAGGTAACGAAAAAATTGTTCGAGATATTTTTTTGTAAGAAAAATCAAAATGAGGCAAAGAAAAACAACCTGATGCATTTTTTTTTAAAAAAAAATTAAATCGAGGCTCATTATGGCAATAAAAAATAAAATTACGTAAGGAAAATAATGTGAGGTATTTTTTGGTAAAAAAATAAATTGAGCGGCTTTTTGGCAATTAACAATAAACTGAGGTATTTTTCGTTTGAAAAATAAATTGAAATGTTTTTTTACGACAAAAATTAAAATGAGCTATAGAAAACTAATTTGTGGTATTTTTCCGTAGAAAAAAATGAGTCGAGGTTATTTTTGAAAATACAGAAAAAATTAGGTAAAGATAAATAATTCGAGGTTTTTTCGCTGAAGAAATAATTTCAGGTACTCTATGCAAATTAAAAAAACAGAGGTATTTTTTGCTAGAGAAATGATTTGAGGTACTCTTTGCAAATTAGAATAAACTGAGGTCTTTATTGCTAAAGAAATAATTTGCCGTACTTTTTGGAAATTAGAATAAACTGAGGTATTTTACGTTTGAAAAATAAATCGAGGAATTATTGAGAAATAAAGAATAAAATGAGGCAAAAGAAATAATTTGAGGTACATTTGCGAAATAAAAAAAAAATATCAGGAAAAGAAAAATACAATGAGGCATTTTTGATGGAAAAAAATAAAGCGAGGAACTTTTTTCTAATAAAAATTAAAACTACTTTAAGAAAACTAACTTTAGGTAAAAATTTTGGTTAAAAGACTAAATAAAGGTACTTTTTGGTAATAAAAAATAAAATATCGTAAAGAAAAATAATTTGAGGATTTTTTTGTAAAAATAAATAAATTGAGGTGCCTCTTGGTAATAAAAAAAAAAAAAACTCAAGAATTTTTTACATAAAAATAAATACGGCATCTTTTAGGTAATAAAAAAAATAAGATGATGCAAAAGAAAAGAATTTGAGGCATTTTTTGGTTATAACATAAATCGGGCAGAAAAAAAAAAGAGGTAAAGAAAAATAGAAATGATTTGGTGTATTTGTTGTGGAAAATAAAAAATTTGTGTGCTCTTTTTTGTAATAAAAAGTAAAAGTAGGTAAGAAAAAATAATTTGCGGCATTTTTTTTATACAAAATAAATTGAGATACATTTTTGAAAAAAAAAATAAACTGAGCAATTTTTCGTTTGAATAATAGATTGAGCTACTTTTTTGAAATAAAAGATAAAATGAGGCAAAGAAAAGTAATTGGTGCGGTTAATTGGTGAAAACATAAGTTGAGGTTGTTTATCGAAATAAAGAAAAAAAATGAGGTAAAGAAAAATAATTTGAGGTGCTATTTGCTAAAATAAATAAATTGAGGTACGTTTGGCAAACCAGAATAAACTGAGGTATTTTTCGTTTACAAATAAATTGACAAATTATTTGGTAATAAATAAGAAAATGAGATAAAAAAAAATACTTTGAGGCATTTTTTGGTAAAAAATAAAGATAATTGAGGAGACTTTGGGAAATAAAAAACAACACCAGGTAACGAAAAATATAATGAGGCATTTTTTCTTGTAAAAAAAAAAATTCAGTAACTTTTTTGGGAAATAAATAAATTGAGTTTTTTCGTTTTGCAAACAAATCGGTTGAGGTATTTTCGGTAATTAGAAATAAAATATGGTAAATGAAAATTTGCTTTGACGTATGTTTCGTTAAAAAACAAAGTGAGGAACCTTTTGGGTTTAAAAAAATGAAATGGGGCCAAGGAAAAACAATTTGAGGTATTTTCTTGGTCAAACAATAAATTGAGGTAAATTTCGGAAATAAAAATAAACTGAGATATTTTACGTTTTAAAAATAAAATGAGCTACTTTCGGTAAAAATAAGAATTAAATATACCAAAGAAAAGTAATTTGAGGTAGTCTTCGGCAATTAAAATAAATTGAGGTGTTTTTTAGTAAGAAAAATAAATTTAGGTACTCTTTGGTAACTAAAATAAACTGAGGTACTTTTCGGTGACCGAAAAAAAAAAAACGAGGTAACGAAAAAATTGTTCGAGATATTTTTTTGTAAGAAAAAACAAAATGAGGCAAAGAAAAACAACTTAATGCATTTTTTTTTAAAAAAAATTAAATCGAGGCTCATTATGGCAATAAAAAATAAAATTACGTAAGGAAAATATTGTGAGGTATTTTTTGGTAAAAAAATAAATTGAGCGGCTTTTTGGAAATTAACAATAAACTGAGGTATTTTTCGTTTGAAAAATAATTTGAAATGCTTTTTTGCGATAAAAATTAAAATGAGGTATAGAAAACTAATTTGTGGTATTTTTTCGTGGAAAAAAATGAGTCGAGGTTATTTTTGAAAATACAGAAAAAATTAGGTAAAGGTAAATAACTCGAGGTTTTTTTTGCTGAAGAAATAATTTCATGTACTCTATGCAAATTAGAATAAACTGAGGTATTTTTCGCTAGAGAAATGATTTGAGGTACTCTTTTCAAATTAGAATAAACTGAAGTCTTTATCGCTAAAGAAATAATTTGCGGTACTCTTTGGAAATTAGAATAAACTGAGGTATTTTACGTTTGAAAAATAAATCGAGGAATAATTTAGAAATAAAGAATAAAATGAGGCAAAAGATATAATTTGATGTACTTTTGCGAAATAAAAAAAAAAATATCAGGAAAAGAAAAATACAATGAGGCATTTTTTACGGAAAAAAATAAATCGAGGAACTTTTCTCTAATATAAAATAAAACTACTTTAAGAAAACTAACTTTAGGTAAAATTTTTTATTAAAACACTAAATAGAGGTACTTTTTGGTAATAAAAAATAAAAATATCGTTAAGAAAAATAATTTGAAGATTTTTTTGTAAAAATAAACCAATTGAGGTGCCTCTTGGTAATAAAAAAAAACTGAAGAATTTTTTACATAAAAATAAAAAGGGCATCTTTTAGGTAATAAAAAAAATAAGATGATGCAAAAGAAAAGAATTTGATGCATTTTTTTGTTAGAACATAAATCGGGCAGAAAAAAAAAAGAGGTAAAGAAAAATAGAAATGATTTGATGTATTTGTTGTGGAAAATAAAAAATTTGTGTGCTCTTTTTTGTAATAAAAAATAAAAGTAGGTAAGAAAAAATAATTTGCGGCATTTTTTTTATACAAAATAAATTGAGATACTTTTTTGAAAAAAAAAATAAACTGAGCAATTGTTCGTTTGAATAATAGATTGAGGTTCTTTTTTGAAATAAAACATAAAATGAGGCAAAGAAAAGTAATTGTTGAAAACATAAGTTGAGGTTGTTTATCGAAATAAAGAAAAAAAATAAGGTAAAGAAAAATAATTTGAGGTGCATTTTGCTAAAATAAATAAATTGAGGTACGTTTGGAAAACCAAAATAAACTGAGGTATTTTTCGTTTACAAATAAATTGACAAATTATTTGGTAATAAATAAGAAAATGAGATAAAGAAAAATACTTTGAGGCATTTTTTGGTAAAAAATAAAGATAATTGAGGAGACTTTGGGAAATAGAAAACAACACCAGGTAACGAAAAATATAATGAGGCATTTTTTCTTGTAAAAAAATAAATTCAGTAACTTTTTTGGGAAATAAATAAATTGAGTTTTTTCGTTTTGCAAACAAATCGGTTGAGGTATTTTCGGTAATTAGAAATAAAATATGGTAAATGAAAATTTGCTTTGACGTATGTTTTGTTAAAAAACAAAGTGAGGAACCTTTTGGGTTTAAAAAAATGAAATGGGGCCAAGGAAAAACAATTTGAGGTATTTTCTTGGTCAAACAATAAATTGAGGTAAATTTCGGAAATAAAAATAAACTGAGATATTTTACGTTTTAAAAATAAAATGAGCTACTTTCGGTAAAAATAAGAATTAAATATACCAAAGAAAAGTAATTTGAGGTAGTCTTCGGCAATTAAAATAAATTGAGGTGTTTTTTAGTAAGAAAAATAAATTTAGGTACTCTTTGGTAACTAAAATAAACTGAGGTACTTTTTGGTGACCGAAAAAAAAAAACGAGGTAACGAAAAAATTGTTCGAGATATTTTTTTGTAAGAAAAAAGAAAATGAGGCAAAGAAAAACAATTCGATGTATTTTTTTAAAAAAAAAAATTAAATCAAGGCTCATTATGGCAATAAAAAATAAAATTACGTAAGGAAAATAATGTGAGGTATTTTTTGGTAAAAAAATAAATTGAGCGGCTTTTTGGAAATTAACAATAAACGGAGGTATTTTTCGTTTGAAAAATAAATTGAAATGCTTTTTTGCGATAAAAATTAAAATGAGGTATAGAAAACTAATTTATGGTATTTTTCCATAGAAAAAAATAAGTCGAGGTTATTTTTGAAAATACAGAAAAAATTAGGTAAAGATAAATAATTCGAGGTTTTTTTTGCTGAAGAAATAATTTCAGGTACTCTATGCAAATTAGAATAAACTGAGGTATTTTTCGCTAGAGAAATGATTTGAGGTACTCTTTGCAAATTAGAATAAACTGAGGTCTTTATCGCTAAAGAAATAATTTGCGGTACTCTTTGGAAAATAGAATAAACTGAGGTGTTTTACGTTTGAAAGATAAATCGAGGAATTATTTAGAAATAACGAACAAAATGAGGCAAAAGAAATAATTTGAGGTACTTTTGCGAAATAAAAAAAAAATATCAGCAAAAGAAAAATACAATGAGGCATTTTGATGGAAAAAAATAAGTCGAGGAACTTTTTTCTAATAAAAAATAAAACTACTTTAAGAAAACTAACTTTAGGTAAAAAAATTTGTAAAAAGACTAAATAGAGGTACTTTTTGGTAATAAAAAAAAAATATCGTAAAGAAAAATAATTTGAGGATTTTTTTGTAAACATAAATAAATTGAGGTGCCTCTTGGTAATAAAAAAAAAAACTCAAAAATTTTTTACATAAAAATAAATAGGGCATCTTTTAAGTAATAAAAAAAATAAGATGATGCAAAAGAAAAGAATTTGAGGCATTTTTTGGTTAGAACATAAATCGGGCAGATAAAAAAAGAGGTAAAGAAAAATAGAAATGATTTGATGTATTTGTTGTGGAAAATAAAAAATTTGTGTGCTCTTTTTTTTAATAAAAAGTAAAAGTAGGAAAGAAAAAATAATTTGCGGCATTTTTTTTATACAACATAAATTGAGATACTTTTCTGAAAAAAAAAATAAACTGAGCAATTTTTCGTTTTAATAATAGATTGAGGTACTTTTTTGAAATAAAACATAAAATGAGGCAAAGAAAAGTAATTGGTGCGGTTAATTGGTGAAAACATAAGTTGAGGTTGTTTATCGAAATAAAGAAAAAAATTGAGGTAAAGAAAAATAATTTGAGGTGCATTTTGTTAAAATAAATAAATTGAGGTACGTTTGGCAAACCAGAATAAACTGAGGTATTTTTCGTTTACAAATAAATTGACGAATTATTTGGTAATAAATAAGAAAACTAGATAAAGAAAAATACTTTGAGGCATTTTTTGGTAAAAAATAAAGATAATTGAGGAGACTTTGGGAAATAAAAAACAACACCAGGTAACGAAAAATATAATGTGGCATTTTTTCATGTAAAAAAAAAAATTCAGTAACTTTTTTGGGAAATAAATAAATTGAGTTTTTTCGTTTTGCAAACAAATCGGTTGAGGTATTTTCGGTAATTAGAAATAAAATATGGTAAATGAAAATTTGCTTTGACGTATGTTTTGTTAAAAAACAAAGTGAGGAACCTTTTGGGTTTAAAAAAATGAAATGGGCCCAAGGAAAAACAATTTGAGGTATTTTCTTGGTCAAACAATAAATTGAGGTAAATTTCGGAAATAAAAATAAACTGAGATATTTTACGTTTTAAAAATAAAATGAGCTACTTTCGGTAAAAATAAGAATTAAATATACCAAAGAAAAGTAATTTGAGGTAGTCTTCGGCAATTAAAATAAATTGAGGTGTTTTTTAGTAAGAAAAATAAATTTAGGTACTCTTTGGTAACTAAAATAAACTGAGGTACTTTTTGGTGACCGAAAAAAAAAAACGAGGTAACGAAAAAATTGTTCGAGATATTTTTTTGTAAGAAAAAAGAAAATGAGGCAAAGAAAAACAATTCGATGTATTATTTTTAAAAAAAAAATTAAATCAAGGCTCATTATGGCAATAAAAAATAAAATTACGTAAGGAAAATAATGTGAGGTATTTTTTGGTAAAAAAATAAATTGAGCGGCTTTTTGGAAATTAACAATAAACGGAGGTATTTTTCGTTTGAAAAATAAATTGAAATGCTTTTTTGCGATAAAAATTAAAATGAGGTATAGAAAACTAATTTGTGGTATTTTTCCGTAGAAAAAAATAAGTCGAGGTTATTTTTGAAAATACAGAAAAAATTAGGTAAAGATAAATAATTCGAGGTTTTTTTCGCTGAAGAAATAATTTCAGGTACTCTATGCAAATTAGAATAAACTGAGGTATTTTTCGCTAGAGAAATGATTTGACGTACTCTTTGCAAATTAGAATAAACTGAAGTCTTTATCGCTAAAGAAATAATTTGCGGTACTCTTTGGAAAATATAATAAACTGAGGTGTTTTACGTTTGAAAGATAAATCGTGGAATTATTTAGAAATAACGAACAAAATGAGGCAAAAGAAATAATTTGAGGTACTTTTGCGAAATAAAAAAAAAATATCAGCAAAAGAAAAATACAATGAGGCATTTTGATGGAAAAAAATAAGTCGAGGAACTTTTTTCTAATAAAAAATAAAACTACTTTAAGAAAACTAACTTTAGGTAAAAAATTTTGTAAAAAGACTAAATAGAGGTACTTTTTGGTAATAAAAAAAAAAATATCGTAAAGAAAAATAATTTGAGGATTTTTTTGTAAAAATAAATAAATTGAGGTGCCTCTTGGTAATAAAAAAAAAAAACTCAAGAATTTTTTACATAAAAATAAATAGGGCATCTTTTAGGTAATAAAAAAAAAAAGATGATGCAAAAGAAAAGAATTTGAGGCATTTTTTGGTTAGAACATAAATCGGGCAGATAAAAAAAGAGGTAAAGAAAAATAGAAATGATTTGATGTATTTGTTGTGGAAAATAAAAAATTTGTGTGCTCTTTTTTTTAATAAAAAGTAAAAGTAGGTAAGAAAAAATAATTTGCGGCATTTTTTTTATACAAAATAAATTGAGATACTTTTTTGAAAAAAAAAATAAACTGAGCAATTTTTCGTTTTAATAATAGATTGAGGTACTTTTTTGAAATAAAACATAAAATGAGGCAAAGAAAAGTAATTGGTGCGGTTAATTGGTGAAAACATAAGTTGAGGTTGTTTATCGAAATAAAGAAAAAAATTGAGGTAAAGAAAAATAATTTGAGGTGCATTTTGTTAAAATAAATAAATTGAGGTACGTTTGGCAAACCAGAATAAACTGAGGTATTTTTCGTTTACAAATAAATTGACGAATTATTTGGTAATAAATAAGAAAATGAGATAAAGAAAAACACTTTGAGGCATTTTTTGGTAAAAAATAAAGATAATTGAGGAGACTTTGGGAAATAAAAAATACCACCAGATAACGAAAAATATAATGAGGCATTTTTTCTTGTAAAAAAATAAATTCAGTAACTTTTTTGGGAAATAAATAAATTGAGTTTTTTTGTTTTGCAAACAAATCGGTTGAGGTATTTTCGGTAATTAGAAATAAAATATGGTAAATGAAAATTTGCTTTGATGTATGTTTTGTTAAAAAACAAAGTGAGGAACCTTTTGGGTTTAAAAAAATGAAATGGGGCCAAGGAAAAACAATTTGAGGTATTTTCTTGGTCAAACAATAAATTGAGGTAAATTTCGGAAATAAAAATAAACTGAGATATTTTACGTTTTAAAAATAAAATGAGTTACTTTTGGTAAAAATAAGAATTAAATATACCAAAGAAAAGTAATTTGAGGTAGTCTTCGGCAATTAAAATAAATTGATGTGTTTTTAGTAAGAAAAATAAATTTAGGTACTCTTTGGTAACTAAAATAAACTGAGGAACTTTTTGGTGACCGAAAAAAAGAAAAAGAGGTAACGAAAAAATTGTTCGAGATATTTTTCTGTAAGAAAAAACAAAATGAGGCAAAGAAAAATACCAATGATGTATTTTTTTAAAAAAAAAAATTAAATCGAGGCTCATTATGGCAATAAAAAATAAAATTACGCAAGGAAAATAATGTGAGGTATTTTTTGGTAAAAAAATAAATTGAGTGGCTTTTTGGCAATTAACAATAAACGGAGGTATTTTTTGTTTGAAAAATAAATTGAAATGCTTTTTTGCGATAAAAATTAAAATGAGGTACAGAAAACTAATTTGTGGTATTTTTCCGTAGAAAAAAATGAGTCGAGGTTATTTTTGAAAATACAAAAAAAATTAGGTAAAGATAAATAATTCGAGGTTTTTTTCGCTGAAGAAATAATTTCAGGTACTCTATGCAAATTAGAATAAACTGAGGTATTTTTTGCTAGAGAAATGATTTGAGGTACTCTTTGCAAATTAGAATAAACTGAGGTCTTTATCGCTAAAGAAATAATTTGCGGTACTCTTTGGAAATTAGAATAAACTGAGGTGTTTTACGTTTGAAAAATAAATCGAGGAATTATTTAGAAATAAAGAACAAAATGAGGCGAAAGAAATAATTTGAGGTACTTTTGCGAAATAAAAAAAAATATCAGCAAAAGAAAAATACAATGAGGCATTTTTTATGGAAAAAAATAAATCGAGGAACTTTTTTCTAATAAAAAATAAAACTACTTTAAGAAAACTAACTTTAGGTAAAAAACTTTGTTAAAAGACTAAATAGAGGTACTTTTTTGTAATAAAAAATAGAATATCGTAAAGAAAAATAATTTGAGGATTTTTTTGTAAAAATAAATAAATTGAGGTGCCTCTTGGTAATAAAAAAAAAAAAAAATCTAGAATTTTTTACATAAAAATAAATAGGGCATCTTTTAGGTAATAAAAAAAATAAGATGATGCAAAAGAAAAGAATTTGAGGCATTTTTTGGTTAGAACATAAATCGGGCAGAAAAAAAGAGGTAAAGAAAAATAGAAATGATTTGATGTATTTGTTGTGGAAAATAAAAAAATTTTGTGCTCTTTTTCGTAATAAAAAGTAAAAGTAGGTAAGAAAAAATAATTTGCGGCT
Organism: Amborella trichopoda; assembly: GCF_054954075.1. NCBI lineage: Eukaryota > Viridiplantae > Streptophyta > Magnoliopsida > Amborellales > Amborellaceae > Amborella > Amborella trichopoda. The sequence continues at coordinate 26,941,614 of NC_142339.1, forward strand.
ATTTTTTTATACAAAATAAATTGAGATACTTTTTTGAAAAAAAAAATTAACTGAGCAATTTTTGGTTTGAATAATAGATTGAGCTAATTTTTTGAAATAAAACATAAAATGAGGCAAAGAAAAGCAATTGGTTCGGTTAATTGGTGAAAACATAAGTTGAGGTTGTTTATCGAAATAAAGAAAAAAAATGAGGTAAAGAAAAATAATTTGAGGTGCATTTTGCAAAAATAAATAAATTGAGGTACGTTTGGCAAACCAGAATAAACTGAGGTATTTTTCGTTTACAAATAAATTGACGAATTATTTGGTAATAAATAAGAAAACTAGATAAAGAAAAATACTTTGAGGCATTTTTTGGTAAAAAATAAAGATAATTGAAGAGACTTTGGGAAATAAAAAACAACACCAGGTAACGAAAAATATAATGAGGCATTTTTTCATGTAAAAAAAAAAATTCAGTAACTTTTTTGGGAAATAAATAAATTGAGTTATTTCGTTTTGCAAACAAATCGGTTGAGGTATTTTCGGTAATTAAAAATAAAATATGGTAAATGAAAATTTGCTTTGATGTATGTTTTGTTAAAAGACAAAGTGAGGAACCTTTTGGGTTTAAAAAAATAAAATGGGGCCAAGGAAAAACAATTTGAGGTATTTTCTTGGTCAAACAATAAATTGAGGTAAATTTCGGAAAAATAAATAAATTGAGCAATTTTTCGTTTGAATAATAGATTGAGCTAATTTTTTGAAATAAAACATAAAATGAGGCAAAGAAAAGCAATTGGTGCGGTTAATTGGTGAAAACATAAGTTGAGGTTGTTTATCGAAATAAAGAAAAAAAATGAGGTAAAGAAAAATAGTTTGAGGTGCATTTTGCTAAAATAAATAAATTGAGGTACGTTTGGCAAACCAGAATAAACTGAGGTATTTTTCGTTTACAAATAAATTGACGAATTATTTGGTAATAAATAAGAAAACTAGATAAAGAAAAATACTTTGAGGCATTTTTTGGTAAAAAATAAAGATAATTGAGGAGACTTTGGGAAATAAAAAACAACACCAAGTAACGAAAAATATAATGAGGCATTTTTTCATGTAAAAAAAAAATTTCAGTAACTTTTTTGGGAAATAAATAAATTGAGTTTTTTCGTTTTGCAAACAAATCGGTTGTGGTATTTTTGGTAATTAGAAATAAAATAAGGTAAATGAAAATTTGCTTTGATGTATGTTTTGTTAAAAAACAAAGTGAGGAACCTTTTGGGTTTAGAAAAATGAAATGGGGCCAAGGAAAAACAATTTGAGGTATTTTCTTGGTCAAACAATAAATTGAGGTAAATTTCGGAAATAAAAATAAACAGAGATATTTTACGTTTTAAAAATAAAATGAGCTACTTTCGGTAAAAATAAGAATTAAATATACCAAAGAAAAGTAATTTGAGGTAGTCTTCGGCAATTAAAATAAATTGAGGTGTTTTTTAGTAAGAAAAATAAATTTAGGTACTCTTTGGTAACTAAAATAAACTGAGGTACTTTTTGGTGACCGAAAAAAAAAAACGAGGTAACGAAAAAATTGTTCGAGATATTTTTTTGTAAGAAAAAACAAAATGAGGCAAAGAAAAACAATTCGATGTATTTTTTAAAAAAAAAAAATTAAATCAAGGCTCATTACGGCAATAAAAAATAAAATTACGTAAGGAAAATAATGTGAGGTATTTTTTGGTAAAAAAATAAATTGAGCGGCTTTTTGGAAATTAACAATAAACGGAGGTATTTTTCGTTTGAAAAATAAATTGAAATGTTTTTTTGCGATAAAAATTAAAATGAGGTATAGAAAACTAATTTATGGTATTTTTCCGTAGAAAAAAATAAGTCGAGGTTATTTTTGAAAATACAGAAAAAATTAGGTAAAGATAAATAATTCGAGGTTTTTTTTGCTGAAGAAATAATTTCAGGTACTCTATGCAAATTAGAATAAACTGAGGTATTTTTCGCTAGAGAAATGATTTGAGGTACTCTTTGCAAATTAGAATAAACTGAGGTCTTTATCGCTAAAGAAATAATTTGCGGTACTCTTTGGAAAATAGAATAAACTGAGGTGTTTTACGTTTGAAAGATAAATCGAGGAATTATTTAGAAATAACGAACAAAATGAGGCAAAAGAAATAATTTGAGGTACTTTTGCGAAATAAAAAAAAAATATCAGCAAAAGAAAAATACAATGAGGCATTTTGATGGAAAAAAATAAGTCGAGGAACTTTTTTCTAATAAAAAATAAAATTACTTTAAGAAAACTAACTTTAGGTAAAAAATTTTGTAAAAAGACTAAATAGAGGTACTTTTTGGTAATAAAAAAAAAATATCGTAAAGAAAAATAATTTGAGGATTTTTTTGTAAACATAAATAAATTGAGGTGCCTCTTGGTAATAAAAAAAAAAAAAAAAAAACTCAAGAATTTTTTACATAAAAATAAATAGGGCATCTTTTAAGTAATAAAAAAAATAAGATGATGCAAAAGAAAAGAATTTGAGGCATTTTTTGGTTAGAACATAAATCGGGCAGATAAAAAAAGAGGTAAAGAAAAATAGAAATGATTTGATGTATTTGTTGTGGAAAATAAAAAATTTGTGTGCTCTTTTTTTTAATAAAAAGTAAAAGTAGGAAAGAAAAAATAATTTGCGGCATTTTTTTTATACAACATAAATTGAGATACTTTTTTGAAAAAAAAAATAAACTGAGCAATTTTTCGTTTTAATAATAGATTGAGGTACTTTTTTGAAATAAAACATAAAATGAGGCAAAGAAAAGTAATTGGTGCGGTTAATTGGTGAAAACATAAGTTGAGGTTGTTTATCGAAATAAAGAAAAAAATTGAGGTAAAGAAAAATAATTTGAGGTGCATTTTGTTAAAATAAATAAATTGAGGTACGTTTGGCAAACATGAATAAACTGAGGTATTTTTCGTTTACAAATAAATTGACGAATTATTTGGTAATAAATAAGAAAACTAGATAAAGAAAAATACTTTGAGGCATTTTTTGGTAAAAAATAAAGATAATTGAGGAGACTTTGGGAAATAAAAAACAACACCAGGTAACGAAAAATATAATGTGGCATTTTTTCATGTAAAAAAAAAAATTCAGTAACTTTTTTGGGAAATAAATAAATTGAGTTTTTTCGTTTTGCAAACAAATCGGTTGAGGTATTTTCGGTAATTAGAAATAAAATATGGTAAATGAAAATTTGCTTTGACGTATGTTTTGTTAAAAAACAAAGTGAGGAGCCTTTTGGGTTTAAAAAAATGAAATGGGGCCAAGGAAAAATTATTTGAGGTATTTTCTTGGTCAAACAATAAATTGAGGTAAATTTCGGAAATAAAAATAAACTGAGATATTTTACGTTTTAAAAATAAAATGAGCTACTTTCGGTAAAAATAAGAATTAAATATACCAAAGAAAAGTAATTTGAGGTAGTCTTCGGCAAATAAAATAAATTGAGGTGTTTTTTAGTAAAAAAAATAAATTTAGGTACTCTTTGGTAACTAAAATAAACTGAGGTACTTTTCGGTGTCCGAAAAAAAGAAAACGAGGTAACGAAAAAATTGTTCGAGATATTTTTTTGTAAGAAAAATCAAAATGAGGCAAAGAAAAACAACCTGATGCATTTTTTTTTAAAAAAAAATTAAATCGAGGCTCATTATGGCAATAAAAAATAAAATTACGTAAGGAAAATAATGTGAGGTATTTTTTGGTAAAAAAATAAATTGAGCGGCTTTTTGGAAATTAACAATAAACTGAGGTATTTTTCGTTTGAAAAATAAATTGAAATGTTTTTTTACGACAAAAATTAAAATGAGCTATAGAAAACTAATTTGTGGTATTTTTCCGTAGAAAAAAATGAGTCGAGGTTATTTTTGAAAATACAGAAAAAATTAGGTAAAGATAAATAATTCGAGGTTTTTTCGCTGAAGAAATAATTTCAGGTACTCTATGCAAATTAAAAAAACAGAGGTATTTTTTGCTAGAGAAATGATTTGAGGTACTCTTTGCAAATTAGAATAAACTGAGGTCTTTATTGCTAAAGAAATAATTTGCCGTACTTTTTGGAAATTAGAATAAACTGAGGTATTTTACGTTTGAAAAATAAATCGAGGAATTATTGAGAAATAAAGAATAAAATGAGGCAAAAGAAATAATTTGAGGTACATTTGCGAAATAAAAAAAAAATATCAGGAAAAGAAAAATACAATGAGGCATTTTTGATGGAAAAAAATAAAGCGAGGAACTTTTTTCTAATAAAAATTAAAACTACTTTAAGAAAACTAACTTTAGGTAAAAATTTTGGTTAAAAGACTAAATAAAGGTACTTTTTGGTAATAAAAAATAAAATATCGTAAAGAAAAATAATTTGAGGATTTTTTTGTAAAAATAAATAAATTGAGGTGCCACTTGGTAATAAAAAAAAAAAAAACTCAAGAATTTTTTACATAAAAATAAATACGGCATCTTTTATGTAATAAAAAAAATAAGATGATGCAAAAGAAAAGAATTTGAGGCATTTTTTGATTATAACATAAATCGGGCAGAAAAAAAAAAGAGGTAAAGAAAAATAGAAATGATTTGGTGTATTTGTTGTGGAAAATAAAAAATTTGTGTGCTCTTTTTTGTAATAAAAAGTAAAAGTAGGTAAGAAAAAATAATTTGCGGCATTTTTTTTATACAAAATAAATTGAGATACATTTTTGAAAAAAAAAATAAACTGAGCAATTTTTCGTTTGAATAATAGATTGAGCTACTTTTTTGAAATAAAAGATAAAATGAGGCAAAGAAAAGTAATTGGTGCGGTTAATTGGTGAAAACATAAGTTGAGGTTGTTTATCGAAATAAAGAAAAAAAATGAGGTAAAGAAAAATAATTTGAGGTGCTATTTGCTAAAATAAATAAATTGAGGTACGTTTGGCAAACCAGAATAAACTGAGGTATTTTTCGTTTACAAATAAATTGACAAATTATTTGGTAATAAATAAGAAAATGAGATAAAAAAAAATACTTTGAGGCATTTTTTGGTAAAAAATAAAGATAATTGAGGAGACTTTGGGAAATAAAAAACAACACCAGGTAACGAAAAATATAATGAGGCATTTTTTCTTGTAAAAAAATAAATTCAGTAACTTTTTTGGGAAATAAATAAATTGAGTTTTTTCGTTTTGCAAACAAATCGGTTGAGGTATTTTCGGTAATTAGAAATAAAATATGGTAAATGAAAATTTGCTTTGACGTATGTTTCGTTAAAAAACAAAGTGAGGAACCTTTTGGGTTTAAAAAAATGAAATGGGGCCAAGGAAAAACAATTTGAGGTATTTTCTTGGTCAAACAATAAATTGAGGTAAATTTCGGAAATAAAAATAAACTGAGATATTTTACGTTTTAAAAATAAAATGAGCTACTTTCGGTAAAAATAAGAATTAAATATACCAAAGAAAAGTAATTTGAGGTAGTCTTCGGCAATTAAAATAAATTGAGGTGTTTTTTAGTAAGAAAAATAAATTTAGGTACTCTTTGGTAACTAAAATAAACTGAGGTACTTTTCGGTGACCGAAAAAAAAAAAACGAGGTAACGAAAAAATTGTTCGAGATATTTTTTTGTAAGAAAAAACAAAATGAGGCAAAGAAAAACAACTTAATGCATTTTTTTTAAAAAAAAATTAAATCGAGGCTCATTATGGCAATAAAAAATAAAATTACGTAAGGAAAATATTGTGAGGTATTTTTTGGTAAAAAAATAAATTGAGCGGCTTTTTGGAAATTAACAATAAACTGAGGTATTTTTCGTTTGAAAAATAATTTGAAATGCTTTTTTGCGATAAAAATTAAAATGAGGTATAGAAAACTAATTTGTGGTATTTTTTCGTGGAAAAAAATGAGTCGAGGTTATTTTTGAAAATACAGAAAAAATTAGGTAAAGGTAAATAACTCGAGGTTTTTTTTGCTGAAGAAATAATTTCATGTACTCTATGCAAATTAGAATAAACTGAGGTATTTTTCGCTAGAGAAATGATTTGAGGTACTCTTTGCAAATTAGAATAAACTGAAGTCTTTATCGCTAAAGAAATAATTTGCGGTACTCTTTGGAAATTAGAATAAACTGAGGTATTTTACGTTTGAAAAATAAATCGAGGAATAATTTAGAAATAAAGAATAAAATGAGGCAAAAGATATAATTTGATGTACTTTTGCGAAATAAAAAAAAAAATATCAGGAAAAGAAAAATACAATGAGGCATTTTTTATGGAAAAAAATAAATCGAGGAACTTTTCTCTAATATAAAATAAAACTACTTTAAGAAAACTAACTTTAGGTAAAATTTTTTATTAAAACACTAAATAGAGGTACTTTTTGGTAATAAAAAATAAAAATATCGTTAAGAAAAATAATTTGAAGATTTTTTTGTAAAAATAAACCAATTGAGGTGCCTCTTGGTAATAAAAAAAAACTGAAGAATTTTTTACATAAAAATAAAAAGGGCATCTTTTAGGTAATAAAAAAAATAAGATGATGCAAAAGAAAAGAATTTGATGCATTTTTTTGTTAGAACATAAATCGGGCAGAAAAAAAAAAGAGGTAAAGAAAAATAGAAATGATTTGATGTATTTGTTGTGGAAAATAAAAAATTTGTGTGCTCTTTTTTGTAATAAAAAATAAAAGTAGGTAAGAAAAAATAATTTGCGGCATTTTTTTTATACAAAATAAATTGAGATACTTTTTTGAAAAAAAAAATAAACTGATCAATTGTTCGTTTGAATAATAGATTGAGGTTCTTTTTTGAAATAAAACATAAAATGAGGCAAAGAAAAGTAATTGTTGAAAACATAAGTTGAGGTTGTTTATCGAAATAAAGAAAAAAAATAAGGTAAAGAAAAATAATTTGAGGTGCATTTTGCTAAAATAAATAAATTGAGGTACGTTTGGAAAACCAAAATAAACTGAGGTATTTTTCGTTTACAAATAAATTGACAAATTATTTGGTAATAAATAAGAAAATGAGATAAAGAAAAATACTTTGAGGCATTTTTTGGTAAAAAATAAAGATAATTGAGGAGACTTTGGGAAATAGAAAACAACACCAGGTAACGAAAAATATAATGAGGCATTTTTTCTTGTAAAAAAATAAATTCAGTAACTTTTTTGGGAAATAAATAAATTGAGTTATTTCGTTTTGCAAACAAATCGGTTGAGGTATTTTCGGTAATTAGAAATAAAATATGGTAAATGAAAATTTGCTTTGACGTATGTTTTGTTAAAAAACAAAGTGAGGAACCTTTTGGGTTTAAAAAAATGAAATGGGGCCAAGGAAAAACAATTTGAGGTATTTTCTTGGTCAAACAATAAATTGAGGTAAATTTCGGAAATAAAAATAAACTGAGATATTTTACGTTTTAAAAATAAAATGAGCTACTTTCGGTAAAAATAAGAATTAAATATACCAAAGAAAAGTAATTTGAGGTAGTCTTCGGCAATTAAAATAAATTGAGGTGTTTTTTAGTAAGAAAAATAAATTTAGGTACTCTTTGGTAACTAAAATAAACTGAGGTACTTTTTGGTGACCGAAAAAAAAAAACGAGGTAACGAAAAAATTGTTCGAGATATTTTTTTGTAAGAAAAAACAAAATGAGGCAAAGAAAAACAATTCGATGTATTTTTTTAAAAAAAAAAATTAAATCAAGGCTCATTATGGCAATAAAAAATAAAATTACGTAAGGAAAATAATGTGAGGTATTTTTTGGTAAAAAAATAAATTGAGCGGCTTTTTGGAAATTAACAATAAACGGAGGTATTTTTCGTTTGAAAAATAAATTGAAATGCTTTTTTGCGATAAAAATTAAAATGAGGTATAGAAAACTAATTTATGGTATTTTTCCGTAGAAAAAAATAAGTCGAGGTTATTTTTGAAAATACAGAAAAAATTAGGTAAAGATAAATAATTCGAGGTTTTTTTTGCTGAAGAAATAATTTCAGGTACTCTATGCAAATTAGAATAAACTGAGGTATTTTTCGCTAGAGAAATGATTTGAGGTACTCTTTGCAAATTAGAATAAACTGAGGTCTTTATCGCTAAAGAAATAATTTGCGGTACTCTTTGGAAAATAGAATAAACTGAGGTGTTTTACGTTTGAAAGATAAATCGAGGAATTATTTAGAAATAACGAACAAAATGAGGCAAAAGAAATAATTTGAGGTACTTTTGCGAAATAAAAAAAAAATATCAGCAAAAGAAAAATACAATGAGGCATTTTGATGGAAAAAAATAAGTCGAGGAACTTTTTTCTAATAAAAAATAAAACTACTTTAAGAAAACTAACTTTAGGTAAAAAAATTTGTAAAAAGACTAAATAGAGGTACTTTTTGGTAATAAAAAAAAAATATCGTAAAGAAAAATAATTTGAGGATTTTTTTGTAAACATAAATAAATTGAGGTGCCTCTTGGTAATAAAAAAAAAAAAAAAAAAAACTCAAGAATTTTTTACATAAAAATAAATAGGGCATCTTTTAAGTAATAAAAAAAATAAGATGATGCAAAAGAAAAGAATTTGAGGCATTTTTTGGTTAGAACATAAATCGGGCAGATAAAAAAAGAGGTAAAGAAAAATAGAAATGATTTGATGTATTTGTTGTGGAAAATAAAAAATTTGTGTGCTCTTTTTTTTAATAAAAAGTAAAAGTAGGAAAGAAAAAATAATTTGCGGCATTTTTTTTATACAACATAAATTGAGATACTTTTCTGAAAAAAAAAATAAACTGAGCAATTTTTCGTTTTAATAATAGATTGAGGTACTTTTTTGAAATAAAACATAAAATGAGGCAAAGAAAAGTAATTGGTGCGGTTAATTGGTGAAAACATAAGTTGAGGTTGTTTATCGAAATAAAGAAAAAAATTGAGGTAAAGAAAAATAATTTGAGGTGCATTTTGTTAAAATAAATAAATTGAGGTACGTTTGGCAAACCAGAATAAACTGAGGTATTTTTCGTTTACAAATAAATTGACGAATTATTTGGTAATAAATAAGAAAACTAGATAAAGAAAAATACTTTGAGGCATTTTTTGGTAAAAAATAAAGATAATTGAGGAGACTTTGGGAAATAAAAAACAACACCAGGTAACGAAAAATATAATGTGGCATTTTTTCATGTAAAAAAAAAAATTCAGTAACTTTTTTGGGAAATAAATAAATTGAGTTTTTTCGTTTTGCAAACAAATCGGTTGAGGTATTTTCGGTAATTAGAAATAAAATATGGTAAATGAAAATTTGCTTTGACGTATGTTTTGTTAAAAAACAAAGTGAGGAACCTTTTGGGTTTAAAAAAATGAAATGGGCCCAAGGAAAAACAATTTGAGGTATTTTCTTGGTCAAACAATAAATTGAGGTAAATTTCGGAAATAAAAATAAACTGAGATATTTTACGTTTTAAAAATAAAATGAGCTACTTTCGGTAAAAATAAGAATTAAATATACCAAAGAAAAGTAATTTGAGGTAGTCTTCGGCAATTAAAATAAATTGAGGTGTTTTTTAGTAAGAAAAATAAATTTAGGTACTCTTTGGTAACTAAAATAAACTGAGGTACTTTTTGGTGACCGAAAAAAAAAAACGAGGTAACGAAAAAATTGTTCGAGATATTTTTTTGTAAGAAAAAAGAAAATGAGGCAAAGAAAAACAATTCGATGTATTATTTTTAAAAAAAAAATTAAATCAAGGCTCATTATGGCAATAAAAAATAAAATTACGTAAGGAAAATAATGTGAGGTATTTTTTGGTAAAAAAATAAATTGAGCGGCTTTTTGGAAATTAACAATAAACGGAGGTATTTTTCGTTTGAAAAATAAATTGAAATGCTTTTTTGCGATAAAAATTAAAATGAGGTATAGAAAACTAATTTGTGGTATTTTTCCGTAGAAAAAAATAAGTCGAGGTTATTTTTGAAAATACAAAAAAAATTAGGTAAAGATAAATAATTCGAGGTTTTTTTCGCTGAAGAAATAATTTCAGGTACTCTATGCAAATTAGAATAAACTGAGGTATTTTTCGCTAGAGAAATGATTTGACGTACTCTTTGCAAATTAGAATAAACTGAGGTCTTTATCGCTAAAGAAATAATTTGCGGTACTCTTTGGAAAATATAATAAACTGAGGTGTTTTACGTTTGAAAGATAAATCGAGGAATTATTTAGAAATAACGAACAAAATGAGGCAAAAGAAATAATTTGAGGTACTTTTGCGAAATAAAAAAAAAATATCAGCAAAAGAAAAATACAATGAGGCATTTTGATGGAAAAAAATAAGTCGAGGAACTTTTTTCTAATAAAAAATAAAACTACTTTAAGAAAACTAACTTTAGGTAAAAAATTTTGTAAAAAGACTAAATAGAGGTACTTTTTGGTAATAAAAAAAAAAATATCGTAAAGAAAAATAATTTGAGGAATTTTTTGTAAAAATAAATAAATTGTGGTGCCTCTTGGTAATAAAAAAAAAAAACTCAAGAATTTTTTACATAAAAATAAATAGGGCATCTTTTAGGTAATAAAAAAAATAAGATGATGCAAAAGAAAAGAATTTGAGGCATTTTTTGGTTAGAACATAAATCGGGCAGATAAAAAAAGAGGTAAAGAAAAATAGAAATGATTTGATGTATTTGTTGTGGAAAATAAAAAATTTGTGTGCTCTTTTTTTTAATAAAAAGTAAAAGTAGGTAAGAAAAAATAATTTGCGGCATTTTTTTTATACAAAATAAATTGAGATACTTTTTTGAAAAAAAAAATAAACTGAGCAATTTTTCGTTTTAATAATAGATTGAGGTACTTTTTTGAAATAAAACATAAAATGAGGCAAAGAAAAGTAATTGGTGCGGTTAATTGGTGAAAACATAAGTTGAGGTTGTTTATCGAAATAAAGAAAAAAATTGAGGTAAAGAAAAATAATTTGAGGTGCATTTTGTTAAAATAAATAAATTGAGGTACGTTTGGCAAACCAGAATAAACTGAGGTATTTTTCGTTTACAAATAAATTGACGAATTATTTGGTAATAAATAAGAAAATGAGATAAAGAAAAACACTTTGAGGCATTTTTTGGTAAAAAATAAAGATAATTGAGGAGACTTTGGGAAATAAAAAATACCACCAGATAACGAAAAATATAATGAGGCATTTTTTCTTGTAAAAAATTAAATTCAGTAACTTTTTTGGGAAATAAATAAATTGAGTTTTTTTGTTTTGCAAACAAATCGGTTGAGGTATTTTCGGTAATTAGAAATAAAATATGGTAAATGAAAATTTGCTTTGATGTATGTTTTGTTAAAAAACAAAGTGAGGAACCTTTTGGGTTTAAAAAAATGAAATGGGGCCAAGGAAAGACAATTTGAGGTATTTTCTTGGTCAAACAATAAATTGAGGTAAATTTCGGAAATAAAAATAAACTGAGATATTTTACGTTTTAAAAATAAAATGAGTTACTTTCGGTAAAAATAAGAATTAAATATACCAAAGAAAAGTAATTTGAGGTAGTCTTCGGCAATTAAAATAAATTGATGTGTTTTTAGTAAGAAAAATAAATTTAGGTACTCTTTGGTAACTAAAATAAACTGAGGAACTTTTTGGTGACCGAAAAAAAGAAAAAGAGGTAACGAAAAAATTGTTCGAGATATTTTTCTGTAAGAAAAAACAAAATGAGGCAAAGAAAAATACCAATGATGTATTTTTTTAAAAAAAAAAATTAAATCGAGGCTCATTATGGCAATAAAAAATAAAATTACGCAAGGAAAATAATGTGAGGTATTTTTTGGTAAAAAAATAAATTGAGTGGCTTTTTGGCAATTAACAATAAACGGAGGTATTTTTTGTTTGAAAAATAAATTGAAATGCTTTTTTGCGATAAAAATTAAAATGAGGTATAGAAAACTAATTTGTGGTATTTTTCCGTAAAAAAAAATGAGTCGAGGTTATTTTTGAAAATACAAAAAAAATTAGGTAAAGATAAATAATTCGAGGTTTTTTTCGCTGAAGAAATAATTTCAGGTACTCTATGCAAATTAGAATAAACTGAGGTATTTTTTGCTAGAGAAATGATTTGAGGTACTCTTTGCAAATTAGAATAAACTGAGGTCTTTATCGCTAAAGAAATAATTTGCGGTACTCTTTGGAAATTAGAATAAACTGAGGTGTTTTACGTTTGAAAAATAAATCGAGGAATTATTTAGAAATAAAGAACAAAATGAGGCGAAAGAAATAATTTGAGGTACTTTTGCGAAATAAAAAAAAAATATCAGCAAAAGAAAAATACAATGAGGCATTTTTTATGGAAAAAAATAAATCGAGGAACTTTTTTCTTATAAAAAATAAAACTACTTTAAGAAAACTAACTTTAGGTAAAAAACTTTGTTAAAAGACTAAATAGAGGTACTTTTTGGTAATAAAAAATAGAATATCGTAAAGAAAAATAATTTGAGGATTTTTTTGTAAACATAAATAAATTGAGGTGCCTCTTGGTAATAAAAAAAAAAAAAAAATCTAGAATTTTTTACATAAAAATAAATAGGGCATCTTTTAGGTAATAAAAAAAATAAGATGATGCAAAAGAAAAGAATTTGAGGCATTTTTTGGTTAGAACATAAATCGGGCAGAAAAAAAGAGGTAAAGAAAAATAGAAATGATTTGATGTATTTGTTGTGGAAAATAAAAAAATTTTGTGCTCTTTTTCGTAATAAAAAGTAAAAGTAGGTAAGAAAAAATAATTTGCGGCTATTTTTTTATACAAAATAAATTGAGATACTTTTTTGAAAAAAAAAATTAACTGAGCAATTTTTGGTTTGAATAATAGATTGAGCTAATTTTTTGAAATAAAACATAAAATGAGGCAAAGAAAAGCAATTGGTTCGGTTAATTGGTGAAAACATAAGTTGAGGTTGTTTATCGAAATAAAGAAAAAAAATGAGGTAAAGAAAAATAATTTGAGGTGCATTTTGCAAAAAAAAATAAATTGAGGTACGTTTGGCAAACCATAATAAACTGAGGTATTTTTCGTTTACAAATAAATTGACGAATTATTTGGTAATAAATAAGAAAACTAGATAAAGAAAAATACTTTGAGGCATTTTTTGGTAAAAAATAAAGATAATTGAAGAGACTTTGGGAAATAAAAAACAACACCAGGTAACGAAAAATATAATGAGGCATTTTTTCATGTAAAAAAAAAAATTCAGTAACTTTTTTGGGAAATAAATAAATTGAGTTATTTCGTTTTGCAAACAAATCGGTTGAGGTATTTTCGGTAATTAAAAATAAAATATGGTAAATGAAAATTTGCTTTGATGTATGTTTTGTTAAAAGACAAAGTGAGGAACCTTTTGGGTTTAAAAAAATAAAATGGGGCCAAGGAAAAACAATTTGAGGTATTTTCTTGGTCAAACAATAAATTGAGGTAAATTTCGGAAAAATAAATAAATTGAGCAATTTTTCGTTTGAATAATAGATTGAGCTACTTTTTTGAAATAAAACATAAAATGAGGCAAAGAAAAGCAATTGGTGCGGTTAATTGGTGAAAACATAAGTTGAGGTTGTTTATCGAAATAAAGAAAAAAAATGAGGTAAAGAAAAATAGTTTGAGGTGCATTTTGCTAAAATAAATAAATTGAGGTACGTTTGGCAAACCAGAATAAACTGAGGTATTTTTCGTTTACAAATAAATTGACGAATTATTTGGTAATAAATAAGAAAACTAGATAAAGAAAAATACTTTGAGGCATTTTTTGGTAAAAAATAAAGATAATTGAGGAGACTTTGGGAAATAAAAAACAACACCAAGTAACGAAAAATATAATGAGGCATTTTTTCATGTAAAAAAAAAATTTCAGTAACTTTTTTGGGAAATAAATAAATTGAGTTTTTTCGTTTTGCAAACAAATCGGTTGTGGTATTTTCGGTAATTAGAAATAAAATAAGGTAAATGAAAATTTGCTTTGATGTATGTTTTGTTAAAAAACAAAGTGAGGAACCTTTTGGGTTTAGAAAAATGAAATGGGGCCAAGGAAAAACAATTTGAGGTATTTTCTTGGTCAAACAATAAATTGAGGTAAATTTCGAAAATAAAAATAAACAGAGATATTTTACGTTTTAAAAATAAAATGAGCTACTTTCGGTAAAAATAAGAATTAAATATACCAAAGAAAAGTAATTTGAGGTAGTCTTCGGCAATTAAAATAAATTGAGGTGTTTTTTAGTAAGAAAAATAAATTTAGGTACTCTTTGGTAACTAAAATAAACTGAGGTACTTTTTGGTGACCGAAAAAAAAAAACGAGGTAACGAAAAAATTGTTCGAGATATTTTTTTGTAAGAAAAAACAAAATGAGGCAAAGAAAAACAATTCGATGTATTTTTAAAAAAAAAAAAATTAAATCAAGGCTCATTACGGCAATAAAAAATAAAATTACGTAAGGAAAATAATGTGAGGTATTTTTTGGTAAAAAAATAAATTGAGCGGCTTTTTGGAAATTAACAATAAACGGAGGTATTTTTCGTTTGAAAAATAAATTGAAATGTTTTTTTGCGATAAAAATTAAAATGAGGTATAGAAAACTAATTTATGGTATTTTTCCGTAGAAAAAAATAAGTCGAGGTTATTTTTGAAAATACAGAAAAAATTAGGTAAAGATAAATAATTCGAGGTTTTTTTTGCTGAAGAAATAATTTCAGGTACTCTATGCAAATTAGAATAAACTGAGGTATTTTTCGCTAGAGAAATGATTTGAGGTACTCTTTGCAAATTAGAATAAACTGAGGTCTTTATCGCTAAAGAAATAATTTGCGGTACTCTTTGGAAAATAGAATAAACTGAGGTGTTTTACGTTTGAAAGATAAATCGAGGAATTATTTAGAAATAACGAACAAAATGAGGCAAAAGAAATAATTTGAGGTACTTTTGCGAAATAAAAAAAAAATATCAGCAAAAGAAAAATACAATGAGGCATTTTGATGGAAAAAAATAAGTCGAGGAACTTTTTTCTAATAAAAAATAAAATTACTTTAAGAAAACTAACTTTAGGTAAAAAATTTTGTAAAAAGACTAAATAGAGGTACTTTTTGGTAATAAAAAAAAAATATCGTAAAGAAAAATAATTTGAGGATTTTTTTGTAAACATAAATAAATTGAGGTGCCTCTTGGTAATAAAAAAAAAAAAAAAAAAAACTCAAGAATTTTTTACATAAAAATAAATAGGGCATCTTTTAAGTAATAAAAAAAATAAGATGATGCAAAAGAAAAGAATTTGAGGCATTTTTTGGTTAGAACATAAATCGGGCAGATAAAAAAAGAGGTAAAGAAAAATAGAAACGATTTGATGTATTTGTTGTGGAAAATAAAAAATTTGTGTGCTCTTTTTTTTAATAAAAAGTAAAAGTAGGAAAGAAAAAATAATTTGCGGCATTTTTTTTATACAACATAAATTGAGATACTTTTTTGAAAAAAAAAATAAACTGAGCAATTTTTCGTTTTAATAATAGATTGAGGTACTTTTTTGAAATAAAACATAAAATGAGGCAAAGAAAAGTAATTGGTGCGGTTAATTGGTGAAAACATAAGTTGAGGTTGTTTATCGAAATAAAGAAAAAAATTGAGGTAAAGAAAAATAATTTGAGGTGCATTTTGTTAAAATAAATAAATTGAGGTACGTTTGGCAAACATGAATAAACTGAGGTATTTTTCGTTTACAAATAAATTGACGAATTATTTGGTAATAAATAAGAAAACTAGATAAAGAAAAATACTTTGAGGCATTTTTTGGTAAAAAATAAAGATAATTGAGGAGACTTTGGGAAATAAAAAACAACACGAGGTAACGAAAAATATAATGTGGCATTTTTTCATGTAAAAAAAAAAATTCAGTAACTTTTTTGGGAAATAAATAAATTGAGTTTTTTCGTTTTGCAAACAAATCGGTTGAGGTATTTTCGGTAATTAGAAATAAAATATGGTAAATGAAAATTTGCTTTGACGTATGTTTTGTTAAAAAACAAAGTGAGGAGCCTTTTGGGTTTAAAAAAATGAAATGGGGCCAAGGAAAAATTATTTGAGGTATTTTCTTGGTCAAACAATAAATTGAGGTAAATTTCGGAAATAAAAATAAACTGAGATATTTTACGTTTTAAAAATAAAATGAGCTACTTTCGGTAAAAATAAGAATTAAATATACCAAAGAAAAGTAATTTGAGGTAGTCTTCGGCAAATAAAATAAATTGAGGTGTTTTTTAGTAAAAAAAATAAATTTAGGTACTCTTTGGTAACTAAAATAAACTGAGGTACTTTTCGGTGTCCGAAAAAAAGAAAACGAGGTAACGAAAAAATTGTTCGAGATATTTTTTTGTAAGAAAAATCAAAATGAGGCAAAGAAAAACAACCTGATGCATTTTTTTTTAAAAAAAAATTAAATCGAGGCTCATTATGGCAATAAAAAATAAAATTACGTAAGGAAAATAATGTGAGGTATTTTTTGGTAAAAAAATAAATTGAGCGGCTTTTTGGAAATTAACAATAAACTGAGGTATTTTTCGTTTGAAAAATAAATTGAAATGTTTTTTTACGACAAAAATTAAAATGAGCTATAGAAAACTAATTTGTGGTATTTTTCCGTAGAAAAAAATGAGTCGAGGTTATTTTTGAAAATACAGAAAAAATTAGGTAAAGATAAATAATTCGAGGTTTTTTCGCTGAAGAAATAATTTCAGGTACTCTATGCAAATTAAAAAAACAGAGGTATTTTTTGCTAGAGAAATGATTTGAGGTACTCTTTGCAAATTAGAATAAACTGAGGTCTTTATTGCTAAAGAAATAATTTGCCGTACTTTTTGGAAATTAGAATAAACTGAGGTATTTTACGTTTGAAAAATAAATCGAGGAATTATTGAGAAATAAAGAATAAAATGAGGCAAAAGAAATAATTTGAGGTACATTTGCGAAATAAAAAAAAAATATCAGGAAAAGAAAAATACAATGAGGCATTTTTGATGGAAAAAAATAAAGCGAGGAACTTTTTTCTAATAAAAATTAAAACTACTTTAAGAAAACTAACTTTAGGTAAAAATTTTGGTTGAAAGACTAAATAAAGGTACTTTTTGGTAATAAAAAATAAAATATCGTAAAGAAAAATAATTTGAGGATTTTTTTGAAAAAATAAATAAATTGAGGTGCCACTTGGTAATAAAAAAAAAAAAAACTCAAGAATTTTTTACATAAAAATAAATACGGCATCTTTTATGTAATAAAAAAAATAAGATGATGCAAAAGAAAAGAATTTGAGGCATTTTTTGATTATAACATAAATCGGGCAGAAAAAAAAAAGAGGTAAAGAAAAATAGAAATGATTTGGTGTATTTGTTGTGGAAAATAAAAAATTTGTGTGCTCTTTTTTGTAATAAAAAGTAAAAGTAGGTAAGAAAAAATAATTTGCGGCATTTTTTTTATACAAAATAAATTGAGATACATTTTTGAAAAAAAAAATAAACTGAGCAATTTTTCGTTTGAATAATAGATTGAGCTACTTTTTTGAAATAAAAGATAAAATGAGGCAAAGAAAAGTAATTGGTGCGGTTAATTGGTGAAAACATAAGTTGAGGTTGTTTATCGAAATAAAGAAAAAAAATGAGGTAAAGAAAAATAATTTGAGGTGCTATTTGCTAAAATAAATAAATTGAGGTACGTTTGGCAAACCAGAATAAACTGAGGTATTTTTCGTTTACAAATAAATTGACAAATTATTTGGTAATAAATAAGAAAATGAGATAAAAAAAAATACTTTGAGGCATTTTTTGGTAAAAAATAAAGATAATTGAGGAGACTTTGGGAAATAAAAAACAACACCAGGTAACGAAAAATATAATGAGGCATTTTTTCTTGTAAAAAAATAAATTCAGTAACTTTTTTGGGAAATAAATAAATTGAGTTTTTTCGTTTTGCAAACAAATCGGTTGAGGTATTTTCGGTAATTAGAAATAAAATATGGTAAATGAAAATTTGCTTTGACGTATGTTTCGTTAAAAAACAAAGTGAGGAACCTTTTGGGTTTAAAAAAATGAAATGGGGCCAAGGAAAAACAATTTGAGGTATTTTCTTGGTCAAACAATAAATTGAGGTAAATTTCGGAAATAAAAATAAACTGAGATATTTTACGTTTTAAAAATAAAATGAGCTACTTTCGGTAAAAATAAGAATTAAATATACCAAAGAAAAGTAATTTGAGGTAGTCTTCGGCAATTAAAATAAATTGAGGTGTTTTTTAGTAAGAAAAATAAATTTAGGTACTCTTTGGTAACTAAAATAAACTGAGGTACTTTTCGGTGACCGAAAAAAAAAAAACGAGGTAACGAAAAAATTGTTCGAGATATTTTTTTGTAAGAAAAAACAAAATGAGGCAAAGAAAAACAACTTAATGCATTTTTTTTAAAAAAAAATTAAATCGAGGCTCATTATGGCAATAAAAAATAAAATTACGTAAGGAAAATATTGTGAGGTATTTTTTGGTAAAAAAATAAATTGAGCGGCTTTTTGGAAATTAACAATAAACTGAGGTATTTTTCGTTTGAAAAATAATTTGAAATGCTTTTTTGCGATAAAAATTAAAATGAGGTATAGAAAACTAATTTGTGGTATTTTTTCGTGGAAAAAAATGAGTCGAGGTTATTTTTGAAAATACAGAAAAAATTAGGTAAAGGTAAATAACTCGAGGTTTTTTTTGCTGAAGAAATAATTTCATGTACTCTATGCAAATTAGAATAAACTGAGGTATTTTTCGCTAGAGAAATGATTTGAGGTACTCTTTGCAAATTAGAATAAACTGAAGTCTTTATCGCTAAAGAAATAATTTGCGGTACTCTTTGGAAATTAGAATAAACTGAGGTATTTTACGTTTGAAAAATAAATCGAGGAATAATTTAGAAATAAAGAATAAAATGAGGCAAAAGATATAATTTGATGTACTTTTGCGAAATAAAAAAAAAAATATCAGGAAAAGAAAAATACAATGAGGCATTTTTTATGGAAAAAAATAAATCGAGGAACTTTTCTCTAATATAAAATAAAACTACTTTAAGAAAACTAACTTTAGGTAAAATTTTTTATTAAAACACTAAATAGAGGTACTTTTTGGTAATAAAAAATAAAAATATCGTTAAGAAAAATAATTTGAAGATTTTTTTGTAAAAATAAACCAATTGAGGTGCCTCTTGGTAATAAAAAAAAACTGAAGAATTTTTTACATAAAAATAAAAAGGGCATCTTTTAGGTAATAAAAAAAATAAGATGATGCAAAAGAAAAGAATTTGATGCATTTTTTTGTTAGAACATAAATCGGGCAGAAAAAAAAAAGAGGTAAAGAAAAATAGAAATGATTTGATGTATTTGTTGTGGAAAATAAAAAATTTGTGTGCTCTTTTTTGTAATAAAAAATAAAAGTAGGTAAGAAAAAATAATTTGCGGCATTTTTTTTATACAAAATAAATTGAGATACTTTTTTGAAAAAAAAAATAAACTGATCAATTGTTCGTTTGAATAATAGATTGAGGTTCTTTTTTGAAATAAAACATAAAATGAGGCAAAGAAAAGTAATTGTTGAAAACATAAGTTGAGGTTGTTTATCGAAATAAAGAAAAAAAATAAGGTAAAGAAAAATAATTTGAGGTGCATTTTGCTAAAATAAATAAATTGAGGTACGTTTGGAAAACCAAAATAAACTGAGGTATTTTTCGTTTACAAATAAATTGACAAATTATTTGGTAATAAATAAGAAAATGAGATAAAGAAAAATACTTTGAGGCATTTTTTGGTAAAAAATAAAGATAATTGAGGAGACTTTGGGAAATAGAAAACAACACCAGGTAACGAAAAATATAATGAGGCATTTTTTCTTGTAAAAAAATAAATTCAGTAACTTTTTTGGGAAATAAATAAATTGAGTTATTTCGTTTTGCAAACAAATCGGTTGAGGTATTTTCGGTAATTAGAAATAAAATATGGTAAATGAAAATTTGCTTTGACGTATGTTTTGTTAAAAAACAAAGTGAGGAACCTTTTGGGTTTAAAAAAATGAAATGGGGCCAAGGAAAAACAATTTGAGGTATTTTCTTGGTCAAACAATAAATTGAGGTAAATTTCGGAAATAAAAATAAACTGAGATATTTTACGTTTTAAAAATAAAATGAGCTACTTTCGGTAAAAATAAGAATTAAATATACCAAAGAAAAGTAATTTGAGGTAGTCTTCGGCAATTAAAATAAATTGAGGTGTTTTTTAGTAAGAAAAATAAATTTAGGTACTCTTTGGTAACTAAAATAAACTGAGGTACTTTTTGGTGACCGAAAAAAAAAAACGAGGTAACGAAAAAATTGTTCGAGATATTTTTTTGTAAGAAAAAACAAAATGAGGCAAAGAAAAACAATTCGATGTATTTTTTTAAAAAAAAAAATTAAATCAAGGCTCATTATGGCAATAAAAAATAAAATTACGTAAGGAAAATAATGTGAGGTATTTTTTGGTAAAAAAATAAATTGAGCGGCTTTTTGGAAATTAACAATAAACGGAGGTATTTTTCGTTTGAAAAATAAATTGAAATGCTTTTTTGCGATAAAAATTAAAATGAGGTATAGAAAACTAATTTATGGTATTTTTCCGTAGAAAAAAATAAGTCGAGGTTATTTTTGAAAATACAGAAAAAATTAGGTAAAGATAAATAATTCGAGGTTTTTTTTGCTGAAGAAATAATTTCAGGTACTCTATGCAAATTAGAATAAACTGAGGTATTTTTCGCTAGAGAAATGATTTGAGGTACTCTTTGCAAATTAGAATAAACTGAGGTCTTTATCGCTAAAGAAATAATTTGCGGTACTCTTTGGAAAATAGAATAAACTGAGGTGTTTTACGTTTGAAAGATAAATCGAGGAATTATTTAGAAATAACGAACAAAATGAGGCAAAAGAAATAATTTGAGGTACTTTTGCGAAATAAAAAAAAAATATCAGCAAAAGAAAAATACAATGAGGCATTTTGATGGAAAAAAATAAGTCGAGGAACTTTTTTCTAATAAAAAATAAAACTACTTTAAGAAAACTAACTTTAGGTAAAAAAATTTGTAAAAAGACTAAATAGAGGTACTTTTTGGTAATAAAAAAAAAATATCGTAAAGAAAAATAATTTGAGGATTTTTTTGTAAACATAAATAAATTGAGGTGCCTCTTGGTAATAAAAAAAAAAAAAAAAAAACTCAAGAATTTTTTACATAAAAATAAATAGGGCATCTTTTAAGTAATAAAAAAAATAAGATGATGCAAAAGAAAAGAATTTGAGGCATTTTTTGGTTAGAACATAAATCGGGCAGATAAAAAAAGAGGTAAAGAAAAATAGAAATGATTTGATGTATTTGTTGTGGAAAATAAAAAATTTGTGTGCTCTTTTTTTTAATAAAAAGTAAAAGTAGGAAAGAAAAAATAATTTGCGGCATTTTTTTTATACAACATAAATTGAGATACTTTTCTGAAAAAAAAAATAAACTGAGCAATTTTTCGTTTTAATAATAGATTGAGGTACTTTTTTGAAATAAAACATAAAATGAGGCAAAGAAAAGTAATTGGTGCGGTTAATTGGTGAAAACATAAGTTGAGGTTGTTTATCGAAATAAAGAAAAAAATTGAGGTAAAGAAAAATAATTTGAGGTGCATTTTGTTAAAATAAATAAATTGAGGTACGTTTGGCAAACCAGAATAAACTGAGGTATTTTTCGTTTACAAATAAATTGACGAATTATTTGGTAATAAATAAGAAAATGAGATAAAGAAAAACACTTTGAGGCATTTTTTGGTAAAAAATAAAGATAATTGAGGAGACTTTGGGAAATAAAAAATACCACCAGATAACGAAAAATATAATGAGGCATTTTTTCTTGTAAAAAAATAAATTCAGTAACTTTTTTGGGAAATAAATAAATTGAGTTTTTTTGTTTTGCAAACAAATCGGTTGAGGTATTTTCGGTAATTAGAAATAAAATATGGTAAATGAAAATTTGCTTTGATGTATGTTTTGTTAAAAAACAAAGTGAGGAACCTTTTGGGTTTAAAAAAATGAAATGGGGCCAAGGAAAAACAATTTGAGGTATTTTCTTGGTCAAACAATAAATTGAGGTAAATTTCGGAAATAAAAATAAACTGAGATATTTTACGTTTTAAAAATAAAATGAGTTACTTTCGGTAAAAATAAGAATTAAATATACCAAAGAAAAGTAATTTGAGGTAGTCTTCGGCAATTAAAATAAATTGATGTGTTTTTAGTAAGAAAAATAAATTTAGGTACTCTTTGGTAACTAAAATAAACTGAGGAACTTTTTGGTGACCGAAAAAAAGAAAAAGAGGTAACGAAAAAATTGTTCGAGATATTTTTCTGTAAGAAAAAACAAAATGAGGCAAAGAAAAATACCAATGATGTATTTTTTTTAAAAAAAAAATTAAATCGAGGCTCATTATGGCAATAAAAAATAAAATTACGCAAGGAAAATAATGTGAGGTATTTTTTGGTAAAAAAATAAATTGAGTGGCTTTTTGGCAATTAACAATAAACGGAGGTATTTTTTGTTTGAAAAATAAATTGAAATGCTTTTTTGCGATAAAAATTAAAATGAGGTATAGAAAACTAATTTGTGGTATTTTTCCGTAGAAAAAAATGAGTCGAGGTTATTTTTGAAAATACAAAAAAAATTAGGTAAAGATAAATAATTCGAGGTTTTTTTTGCTGAAGAAATAATTTCAGGTACTCTATGCAAATTAGAATAAACTGAGGTATTTTTTGCTAGAGAAATGATTTGAGGTACTCTTTGCAAATTAGAATAAACTGAGGTCTTTATCGCTAAAGAAATAATTTGCGGTACTCTTTGGAAATTAGAATAAACTGAGGTGTTTTACGTTTGAAAAATAAATCGAGGAACTATTTAGAAATAAAGAACAAAATGAGGCGAAAGAAATAATTTGAGGTACTTTTGCGAAATAAAAAAAATAAATTTCAGCAAAAGAAAAATACAATGAGGCATTTTTTATGGAAAAAAATAAATCGAGGAACTTTTTTCTAATAAAAAATAAAACTACTTTAAGAAAACTAACTTTAGGTAAAAAACTTTGTTAAAAGACTAAATAGAGGTACTTTTTTGTAATAAAAAATAGAATATCGTAAAGAAAAATAATTTGAGGATTTTTTTGTAAAAATAAATAAATTGAGGTGCCTCTTGGTAATAAAAAAAAAAAAAAAATCTAGAATTTTTTACATAAAAATAAATAGGGCATCTTTTAGGTAATAAAAAAAATAAGATGATGCAAAAGACAAGAATTTGAGGCATTTTTTGGTTAGAACATAAATCGGGCAGAAAAAAAGAGGTAAAGAAAAATAGAAATGATTTGATGTATTTGTTGTGGAAAATAGAAAAATTTTGTGCTCTTTTTCGTAATAAAAAGTAAAAGTAGGTAAGAAAAAATAATTTGCTGCTATTTTTTTATACAAAATAAATTGAGATACTTTTTTGAAAAAAAAAATTAACTGAGCAATTTTTGGTTTGAAAAATAGATTGAGCTACTTTTTTGAAATAAAACATAAAATGAGGCAAAGAAAAGCAATTGGTTCGGTTAATTGGTGAAAACATAAGTTGAGGTTGTTTATCGAAATAAAGAAAAAAAATGAGGTAAAGAAAAATAATTTGAGGTGCATTTTGCTAAAATAAATAAATTGAGGTACGTTTGGCAAACCAGAATAAACTGAGGTATTTTTCGTTTACAAATAAATTGACGAATTATTTGGTAATAAATAAGAAAACTAGATAAAGAAAAAAACTTTGAGGCATTTTTTGGTAAAAAATAAAGATAATTGAGGAGACTTTGGGAAATAAAAAACAACACCAGGTAACGAAAAATATAATGAGGCATTTTTTCCTGTAAAAAAAAAAATTCAGTAACTTTTTTGGGAAATAAATAAATTGAGTTATTTCGTTTTGCAAACAAATCGGTTGAGGTATTTTCGGTAATTAAAAATAAAATATGGTAAATGAAAATTTGCTTTGATGTATGTTTTGTTAAAAGACAAAGTGAGGAACCTTTTGGGTTTAAAAAAATAAAATGGGGCCAAGGAAAAACAATTTGAGGTATTTTCTTGGTCAAACAATAAATTGAGGTAAATTTCGGAAAAATAAATAAATTGAGCAATTTTTCGTTTGAATAATAGATTGAGCTACTTTTTTGAAATAAAACATAAAATGAGGCAAAGAAAAGCAATTGGTGCGGTTAATTGGTGAAAACATAAGTTGAGGTTGTTTATCGAAATAAAGAAAAAAATTGAGGTAAAGAAAAATAGTTTGAGGTGCATTTTGCTAAAATAAATAAATTGAGGTACGTTTGGCAAACCAGAATAAACTGAGGTATTTTTCGTTTACAAATAAATTGACGAATTATTTGGTAATAAATAAGAAAACTAGATAAAGAAAAATACTTTGAGGCATTTTTTGGTAAAAAATAAAGATAATTGAGGAGACTTTGGGAAATAAAAAACAACACCAAGTAACGAAAAATATAATGAGGCATTTTTTCATGTAAAAAAAAAATTTCAGTAACTTTTTTGGGAAATAAATAAATTGAATTTTTTCGTTTTGCAAACAAATCGGTTGAGGTATTTTCGGTAATTAGAAATAAAATAAGGTAAATGAAAATTTGCTTTGATGTATGTTTTGTTAAAAAACAAAGTGAGGAACCTTTTGGGTTTAAAAAAATGAAATGGGGCCAAGGAAAAACAATTTGAGGTATTTTCTTGGTCAAACAATAAATTGAGGTAAATTTCGGAAATAAAAATAAACAGAGATATTTTACGTTTTAAAAATAAAATGAGCTACTTTCGGTAAAAATAAGAATTAAATATACCAAAGAAAAGTAATTTGAGGTAGTCTTCGGCAATTAAAATAAATTGAGGTGTTTTTTAGTAAGAAAAATAAATTTAGGTACTCTTTGGTAACTAAAATAAACTGAGGTACTTTTTGGTGACCGAAAAAAAAAAACGAGGTAACGAAAAAATTGTTCGAGATATTTTTTTGTAAGAAAAAACAAAATGAGGCAAAGAAAAACAATTCGATGTATTTTTTTAAAAAAAAAAATTAAATCAAGGCTCATTATGGCAATAAAAAATAAAATTACGTAAGGAAAATAATGTGAGGTATTTTTTGGTAAAAAAATAAATTGAGCGGCTTTTTGGAAATTAACAATAAACGGAGGTATTTTTCGTTTGAAAAATAAATTGAAATGCTTTTTTGCTATAAAAATTAAAATGAGGTATAGAAAACTAATTTATGGTATTTTTCCGTAGAAAAAAATAAGTCGAGGTTATTTTTGAAAATACAGAAAAAATTAGGTAAAGATAAATAATTCGAGGTTTTTTTTGCTGAAGAAATAATTTCAGGTACTCTATGCAAATTAGAATAAACTGAGGTATTTTTCGCTAGAGAAATGATTTGAGGTACTCTTTGCAAATTAGAATAAACTGAGGTCTTTATCGCTAAAGAAATAATTTGCGGTACTCTTTTGGAAATAGAATAAACTGAGGTGTTTTACGTTTGAAAGATATATCGAGGAATTATTTAGAAATAACGAACAAAATGAGGCAAAAGAAATAATTTGAGGTACTTTTGCGAAATAAAAAAAAAATATCAGCAAAAGAAAAATACAATGAGGCATTTTGATGGAAAAAAATAAGTCGAGGAACTTTTTTCTAATAAAAAATAAAACTACTTTAAGAAAACTAACTTTAGGTAAAAAATTTTGCAAAAAGACTAAATAGAGGTACTTTTTGGTAATAAAAAAAAAATATCGTAAAGAAAAATAATTTGAGGATTTTTTTGTAAACATAAATAAATTGAGGTGCCTCTTGGTAATAAAAAAAAAAAAAAAAAAAACTCAAGAATTTTTACATAAAAATAAATAGGGCATCTTTTAAGTAATAAAAAAAATAAGATGATGCAAAAGAAAAGAATTTGAGGCATTTTTTGGTTAGAACATAAATCGGGCAGATAAAAAAAGAGGTAAAGAAAAATAGAAATGATTTGATGTATTTGTTGTGGAAAATAAAAAATTTGTGTGCTCTTTTTTTTAATAAAAAGTAAAAGTAGGAAAGAAAAAATAATTTGCGGCATTTTTTTTATACAACATAAATTGAGATACTTTTTTGAAAAAAAAAATAAACTGAGCAATTTTTCGTTTTAATAATAGATTGAGGTACTTTTTTGAAATAAAACATAAAATGAGGCAAAGAAAAGTAATTGGTGCGGTTAATTGGTGAAAACATAAGTTGAGGTTGTTTATCGAAATAAAGAAAAAAATTGAAGTAAAGAAAAATAATTTGAGGTGCATTTTGTCAAAATAAATAAATTGAGGTACGTTTGGCAAACCAGAATAAACTGAGGTATTTTTCGTTTACAAATAAATTGACGAATTATTTGGTAATAAATAAGAAAACTAGATAAAGAAAAATACTTTGAATCATTTTTTGGTAAAAAATAAAGATAATTGAGGAGACTTTGGGAAATAAAAAACAACACCAGGTAACGAAAAATATAATGTGGCATTTTTTCATGTAAAAAAAAAAATTCAGTAACTTTTTTGGGAAAAAAATAAATTGAGTTTTTTCGTTTTGCAAACAAATCGGTTGAGGTATTTTCGGTAATTAGAAATAAAATATGGTAAATGAAAATTTGCTTTGACGTATGTTTTGTTAAAAAACAAAGTGAGGAACCTTTTGGGTTTAAAAAAATGAAATGGGCCCAAGGAAAAACAATTTGAGGTATTTTCTTGGTCAAACAATAAATTGAGGTAAATTTCGGAAATAAAAATAAACTAAGATATTTTACGTTTTAAAAATAAAATGAGCTACTTTCGGTAAAAATAAGAATTAAATATACCAAAGAAAAGTAATTTGAGGTAGTCTTCGGCAATTAAAATAAATTGAGGTGTTTTTTAGTAAGAAAAATAAATTTAGGTACTCTTTGGTAACTAAAATAAACTGAGGTACTTTTTGGTGACCGAAAAAAAAAAACGAGGTAACGAAAAAATTGTTCGAGATATTTTTTTGTAAGAAAAAAGAAAATGAGGCAAAGAAAAACAATTCGATGTATTATTTTTAAAAAAAAAATTAAATCAAGGCTCATTATGGCAATAAAAAATAAAATTACGTAAGGAAAATAATGTGAGGTATTTTTTGGTAAAAAAATAAATTGAGCGGCTTTTTGGAAATTAACAATAAACGGAGGTATTTTTCGTTTGAAAAATAAATTGAAATGCTTTTTTGCGATAAAAATTAAAATGAGGTATAGAAAACTAATTTGTGGTATTTTTCCGTAGAAAAAAATAAGTCGAGGTTATTTTTGAAAATACAAAAAAAATTAGGTAAAGATAAATAATTCGAGGTTTTTTTCGCTGAAGAAATAATTTCAGGTACTCTATGCAAATTAGAATAAACTGAGGTATTTTTCGCTAGAGAAATGATTTGAGGTACTCTTTGCAAATTAGAATAAACTGAGGTCTTTATCGCTAAAGAAATAATTTGCGGTACTCTTTGGAAAATATAATAAACTGAGGTGTTTTACGTTTGAAAGATAAATCGTGGAATTATTTAGAAATAACGAACAAAATGAGGCAAAAGAAATAATTTGAGGTACTTTTGCGAAATAAAAAAAAAATATCAGCAAAAGAAAAATACAATGAGGCATTTTGTTGGAAAAAAATAAGTCGAGGAACTTTTTTCTAATAAAAAATAAAACTACTTTAAGAAAACTAACTTTAGGTAAAAAATTTTGTAAAAAGACTAAATAGAGGTACTTTTTGGTAATTAAAAAAAAAATATCGTAAAGAAAAATAATTTGAGGATTTTTTTGTAAAAATAAATAAATTGAGGTGCCTCTTGGTAAAAAAAAAAAAAATCTAGAATTTTTTACATAAAAATAAATAGCGCATCTTTTAGGTAATAAAAAAAATAAGATGATGCAAAAGAAAAGAATTTGAGGCATTTTTTGGTTAGAACATAAATCGGGGAGATAAAAAAAGAGGTAAAGAAAAATAGAAATGATTTGATGTATTTGTTGTGGAAAATAAAAAAATTTTGTGCTCTTTTTCGTAATAAAAAGTAAAAGTAGGTAAGAAAAAATAATTTGCGGCTATATTTTTATACAAAATAAATTGAGATACTTTTTTGAAAAAAAAAATTAACTGAGCAATTTTTCGTTTGAATAATAGATTGAGCTACTTTTTTGAAATAAAACATAAAATGAGGCAAAGAAAAGCAATTGGTTCGGTTAATTGGTGAAAACATAAGTTGAGGTTGTTTATCGAAATAAAGAAAAAAAATGAGGTAAAGAAAAATAATTTGAGGTGCATTTTGCTAAAATAAATAAATTGAGGTACGTTTGGCAAACCAGAATAAACTGAGGTATTTTTCGTTTACAAATAAATTGACGAATTATTTGGTAATAAATAAGAAAACTAGATAAAGAAAAATACTTTGAGGCATTTTTTGGTAAAAAATAAAGATAATTGAGGAGACTTTGGGAAATAAAAAACAACACCAGGTAACGAAAAATATAATGAGGCATTTTTTCATGTAAAAAAAAAAATTTCAGTAACTTTTTTGGGAAATAAATAAATTGAGTTATTTCGTTTTGCAAACAAATCGGTTGAGGTATTTTCGGTAATTAAAAATAAAATATGGTAAATGAAAATTTGCTTTGATGTATGTTTTGTTAAAAGACAAAGTGAGGAACCTTTTGGGTTTAAAAAAATAAAATGGGGCCAAGGAAAAACAATTTGAGGTATTTTCTTGGTCAAACAATAAATTGAGGTAAATTTCGGAAAAATAAATAAATTGAGCAATTTTTCGTTTGAATAATAGATTGAGCTACTTTTTTAAAATAAAACATAAAATGAGGCAAAGAAAAGCAATTGGTGCGGTTAATTGGTGAAAACATAAGTTGAGGTTGTTTATCGAAATAAAGAAAAAAAATGAGGTAAAGAAAAATAGTTTGAGGTGCATTTTGCTAAAATAAATAAATTGAGGTACGTTTGGCAAACAAGAATAAACTGAGGTATTTTTCGTTTACAAATAAATTGACGAATTATTTGGTAATAAATAAGAAAACTAGATAAAGAAAAATACTTTGAGGCATTTTTTGGTAAAAAATAAAGATAATTGAGGAGACTTTGGGAAATAAAAAACAACACCAAGTAACGAAAAATATAATGAGGCATTTTTTCATGTAAAAAAAAAATTTCAGTAACTTTTTTGGGAAATAAATAAATTGAGTTTTTTCGTTTTGCAAACAAATCGGTTGAGGTATTTTCGGTAATTAGAAATAAAATAAGGTAAATGAAAATTTGCTTTGATGTATGTTTTGTTAAAAAACAAAGTGAGGAACCTTTTGGGTTTAAAAAAATGAAATGGGGCCAAGGAAAAACAATTTGAGGTATTTCTTGGTCAAACAATAAATTGAGGTAAATTTCGGAAATAAAAATAAACTAAGATATTTTACGTTTTAAAAATAAAATGAGCTACTTTCGGTAAAAATAAGAGTTAAATATACCAAAGAAAAGTAATTTGAGGTAGTCTTCGGCAATTAAAATAAATTGAGGTGTTTTTTAGTAAGAAAAATAAATTTAGGTACTCTTTGGTAACTAAAATAAACTGAGGTACTTTTTGGTGACCGAAAAAAAAAAAACGAGGTAACGAAAAAATTTTTCGAGATATTTTTCTGTAAGAAAAAACAAAATGAGGCAAAGAAAAATACCAAAGATGTATTTTTTTTTAAAAAAAAATTAAATCGAGGCTCATTATGTCAATAAAAAATAAAATTACGTAAGGAAAATAATATGAGGTATTTTTTGGTAAAAAAATAAATTGGGCGGCTTTTTGGTAATTAACAATAAACGGAGGTATTTTTAGTTTGAAAAAAAAATTGAAATGCTTTTTTGGGATAAAAATTAAAATGAGATATAGTAAACTAATTTGGGGTATTTTTCCGTAGGAAAAAATGAGTCGAGGTTATTTTTGAAAATAAAGAAAAAATTAGGTAAAGATAAATAATTCGAGGTTTTTTTCGCTGAAGAAATAATTTCAGGTACTCTATGCAAATTAGAATAAACTGAGGTATTTTTCGCTAGAGAAATGATTTGAGGTACTCTTTGCAAATTAGAATAAACTGAGGTCTTTATCGCTAAAGAAATAATTTGCGGTACACTTTGGAAATTAGAATAAACTGAGGTATTTTACGTTTGAAAAATAAATCGGGGAATTATTTAGAAATAAAGAATAAAAGGAGGCAAAAGAAATAATTTGAGGTACTTTTGCGAAATAAAAAAAAAATATCAGGAAAAGAAAAATACAATGAGGCATTTTTTATGGAAAAAAATAAATCGAAGAACTTTTTTCTAATAAAAAATAAAACTACTTTAAGAAAACTAACTTTAGGTAAAAATTTTTGTTAAAAGACTAAATAGAGGTACTTTTTGGTAATAAAAAATAAAATATCGTAAAGAAAAATAATTTGAGGATTTTTTTGTAAAAATAAATAAATTGAAATGCCTCTTGGTAATAAAAAAGAAAAAAAAAAACTCAAGAATTTTTTACATAAAAATAAATAGGGCATCTTTTATGTAATAAAAAAAATAAGATGATGCAAAAGAAAAGAATTTGAGGCATTTTTTGTTTAGAACATAAATCGGGCAGAAAAAAAGAGGTAAAGAAAAATAGAAATGATTTGATGTATTTGTTGTGGAAAATAAAAAATTTGTGTGCTCTTTTTTGTAATAAAAAGTAAAAGTAGGTAAGAAAAAATAATTTGCGGCATTTTTTTTATACAAAATAAATGGAGATACTTTTTTGAAAAAAAAAATAAACTGAGCAATTTTTCGTTTTAATAATAGATTGAGGTACTTTTTTGAAATAAAACATAAATTGAGGCAAAGAAAAGCAATTGGTGCTGTTAATTGGTGAAAACATAAGTTGAGGTTGTTTATCGAATAAAGAAAAAAAATGAGGTAAAGAAAAATAATTTGAGGTGCATTTTGCTAAAATAAATAAATTGAGGTACGTTTGGCAAACCAGAATAAACTGAGGTATTTTTCGTTTACAAATAAATTGACGAATTATTTGGTAATAAATAAGAAAATGAGATAAAGAAAAATACTTTGAGGCATTTTTTGGTAAAAAATAAAGATAATTGAAGAGACTTTGGGAAATAAAAAACAACACCAGATAACGAAAAATATAATGAGGCATTTTTTCTTGTAAAAAAATAAATTCAGTAACTTTTTTGGGAAATAAAGAAATTGAGTTTTTTCATTTTGCAAACAAATCGGTTGAGGTATTTTCGGTAATTAGAAATAAAATATGGTAAATGAAAATTTGCTTTGATGTATGTTTTGTTAAAAGACAAAGTGAGGAACCTTTTGGGTTTAAAAAAATAAAATGGGGCCAAGGAAAAACAATTTGAGGTATTTTCTTGGTCAAACATTAAATTGAGGTAAATTTCGGAAAAAAAAATAAACTGAGCAATTTTCGTTTGAATAATAGATTGAGCTACTTTTTTGAAATAAAACATAAAATGAGGCAAAGAAAAGCAATTGGTGCGGTTAATTGGTGAAAACATAAGTTGAGGTTGTTTATCGAAATAAAGAAAAAAAATGAGGTAAAGAAAAATAATTTGAGGTGCATTTTGCTAAAATAAATAAATTGAGGTACGTTTGGCAAACCAGAATAAACTGAGGTATTTTTCGTTTACAAATAACTTGACGAATTATTTGGTAATAAATAAGAAAACTAGATAAAGAAAAATACTTTGAGGCATTTTTTGGTAAAAAATAAAGATAATTGAGGAGACTTTGGAAATAAAAAACAACACCAGGTAACGAAAAATATAATGAGGCATTTTTTCATGTAAAAAAAAAAATTCAGTAACTTTTTTGGGAAATAAATAAATTGAGTTTTTTCGTTTTGCAAACAAATCGGTTGAGGTATTTTCGGTAATTAGAAATAAAATAAGGTAAATGAAAATTTGCTTTGATGTATGTTTTGTTAAAAACAAAGTGAGGAACCTTTTGGGTTTAAAAAAATGAAATGGGGCCAAGGAAAAACAATTTGAGGTATTTTCTTGGTCAAACAATAAATTGAGGTAAATTTTGGAAATAAAAATAAACTGAGATATTTTACGTTTTAAAAATAAAATGAGCTACTCTCGGTAAAAATAAGAGTTAAATATACCAAAGAAAAGTAATTTGAGGTAGTCTTCGGCAATTAAAATAAATTGAGGTGTTTTTTAGTAAGAAAAATAAATTTAAGTACTCTTTGGTAACTAAAATAAACTGCGGTACTTTTTGGTGACCGAAAAAAAAAAAACGAGGTAACGAAAAAATTGTTCGAGATATTCTTTTGTAAGAAAAAACAAAATGAGGCAAAGAAAAACAACAATGATGTATTTTTTTAAAAAAAAAAAATAAATCGAGGCTCATTATGGCAATAAAAAATAAAATTACGTAAGGAAAATAATGTGAGGTATTTTTTGGTAAAAAACTAAATTGAGCGGCTTTTTTGATATTAAAAATAAACTGAGGTATTTTTCGTTTGAAAAATAAATTGAACTGCTTTTTTGGGATAAAAATTAAAATGAGGTATAGAAAACTAATTTGTGGTTTTTTTCTGTAGAAAAATATGAGTCGAGGTTACTTTTGAAAATACAGAAAAAATTAGGTAAAGATAAAGAATTCGAGGTTTTTTTTACTGAAGAAATAATTTCAGGTACTCTATGCAATTTAGAATAAACTGAGGTATTTTTCGCTAAAGAAATAATTTGCGGTACGCTTTGGAAATTAGAATAAACTGAGGTGTTTTACGTTTGAAAAATAAATAGAGGAATTATTTAGAAATAAAGAACAAAATGAGGCGAAAGAAATAATTTGAGGTACTTTTGCGAAATAAAAAAAAAATATCAGGAAAAGAAAAATACAATGAGGCATTTTTTATGGAAAAAAATAAATCGAAGAACTTTTTTCTAATAAAAAATAAAACTACTTTAAGAAAACTAACTTTAGGTAAAAAAAAAAAACGAGGTAACGAAAAAATTGTTCGAAATATTTTTCTGTAAGAAAAAACAAAATGAGGCAAAGAAAAATACCAAAGATGTATTTTTTAAAAAAAAAAATTAAATCGAGGCTCATTATGGCAATAAAAAATAAAATTACGTAAGGAAAATAATATGAGGTATTTTTCGGTAAAAAAATAAATTGAGCGGCTTTTTGGCAATTAACAATAAACGGAGGTATTTTTCGTTTGAAAAATAAATTGAAATGCTTTTTTGGGATAAAAATTAAAATGAGGTATAGTAAACTAATTTGTGGTATTTTTCCGTAGAAAAAAATGAGTCGAGGTTATTTTGAAAATACAGAAAAAATTAGGTAAAGATAAATAATTCGAGGTTTTTTTCGCTGAAGAAATAATTTCAGGTACTCTATGCAAATTAGAATAAACTGAGGTATTTTTCGCTAGAGAAATGATTTGAGGTACTCTTTGCAAATTAGAATAAACTGAGGTCTTTATCGCTAAAGAAATAATTTGCGGTACTCTTTGGAAATTAGAATAAACTGAGGTGTTTTACGTTTGAAAAATAAATCGAGGAATTATTTAGAAATAAAGAACAAAATGAGGCGAAAGAAATAATTTGAGGTACTTTTGCGAAATAAAAAAAAAAAAATATCAGCAAAAGAAAAATACAATGAGGCATTTTTTATGGAAAAAAATAAATCGAAGAACTTTTTTCTAATAAAAAATAAAGCTACTTTAAGAAAACTAACTTTAGGTAAAAAATTTTGTTAAAAGACTAAATGTAGGTACTTTTTGGTAATAAAAAATAGAATATCGTAAAGAAAAATAATTTGAGGATTTTTTTTTAAAAATAAATAAATTGAAATACCTCTTGGTAATAAAAAAGAAAAAAAAAAACACAAGAATTTTTTACATAAAAATAAATAGGGCATCTTTTAGGTAATAAAAAAAATAAGATGATGCAAAAGAAAAGAATTTGAGGCATTTTTTGGTTAGAACATAAACCGGGCAGAAAAAAAGAGGTAAAGAAAAATAGAAATGATTTGATGTATTTGTTGTGGAAAATAAAAAATTTGTGTGCTCTTTTTCGTAATAAAAAGTAAAAGTAGGTAAGAAAAAATAATTTGCGGCATTTTTTTTATACAAAATAAATTGAGATACTTTTTTGAAAAAAAAAATAAACTGAGCAATTTTTCGTTTTAATAATAGATTGAGGTACTTTTTTGAAATAAAACATAAAATGAGGCAAAGAAAAGTAATTGGTGCGGTTAATAGGTGAAAACATAAGTTGAGGTTGTTTATCGAAATAAAAACAAAAAATGAGGTAAAGAAAAATAATTTGAGGTGCATTTTGCTAAGATAAATAAATTGAGGTACGTTTGGCAAACCAGAATAAACTGAGGTATTTTTCGTTTACAAATAAATTGACGAATTATTTGGTAATAAATAAGAAAATGAGATAAAGAAAAGTACTTTGAGGCATTTTTTGGTAAAAAATAAAGATAATTGAAGAGACTTTGGGAAATAAAAAACAACACCAGATAACGAAAAATATAATGAGGCATTTTTTCTTGTAAAAAAATAAATTCAGTAACTTTTTTGGGAAATAAATAAATTGAATTTTTTCGTTTTGCGAAAAAATCGGTTGAGGTATTTTCGGTAATTAGAAATAAAATATGGTAAATGAAAATTGGCTTTGATGTATGTTTTGTTAAAAGACAAAGTGAGGAACCTTTTGGGTTTAAAAAAATAAAATGGGGCCAAGGAAAAACAATTTGAGGTATTTTCTTGGTCAAACAATAAATTGAGGTAAATTTCGGAAAAAAAAATAAACTGAGCAATTTTTCGTTTGAATAATAGATTGAGCTACTTTTTTGAAATAAAACATAAAATGAGGCAAAGAAAAGCAATTGGTGCGGTTAATTGGTGAAAACATAAGTTGAGGTTGTTTATCGAAATAAAGAAAAAAAATGAGGTAAAGAAAAATAATTTGAGGTGCATTTTGCTAAAATAAATAAATTGAGGTACGTTTGGAAAACTAGAATAAACTGAGGTATTTTTCGTTTACAAATAAATTGACGAATTATTTGATAATAAATAAGAAAACTAGATAAAGAAAAATACTTTGAGGCATTTTTTGGTAAAAAATAAAGATAATTGAGGAGACTTTGGGAAATAAAAAACAACACCAGGTAACGAAAAATATAATGAGGCATTTTTTCATGTAAAAAAAAGAATTCAGTAACTTTTTTGGGAAATAAATAAATTGAGTTTTTTCGTTTTGCAAACAAATCGGTTGAGGTATTTTCGGTAATTAGAAATAAAATATGGTAAATGAAAATTTGCTTTGATGTATGTTTTGTTAAAAAAAAAAGTGAAGAACCTTTTGGGTTTAAAAAAATGAAATGGGGCCAAGGAAAAACAATTTGAGGTATTTTCTTGGTCAAACAATAAATTGAGGTAAATTTCGGAAATAAAAATAAACTGAGATATTTTACATTTTAAAAATAAAAGGAGCTACTTTCGGTAAAAATAAGAATTAAATATACCAAAGAAAAGTAATTTGAGGTAGTCTTCGGCAATTAAAATAAATTGAGGTGTTTTTTAGTAAGAAAAATAAATTTAGGTACTCTTTGGTAACTAAAATAAACTGAGGTACTTTTTTGTGACCGAAAAAAAAAAAACGAGGTAACGAAAAAATTGTTCGAAATATTTTTCTGTAAGAAAAAACAAAATGACGCAAAAAAAAATACCAAAGATGTATTTTTAAAAAAAAAAAATTAAATCGAGGCTCATTATGGCAATAAAAAATAAAATTACGTAAGGAAAATAATATGAGGTATTTTTCGGTAAAAAAATAAATTGAGCGGCTTTTTGGCAATTAACAATAAACGGAGGTATTTTTCGTTTGAAAAATAAATTGAAATGCTTTTTTGGGATAAAAATTAAAATGAGGTATAGTAAACTAATTTGTGGTATTTTTCCGTAGAAAAAAATGAGTCGAGGTTATTTTTGAAAATACAGAAAAAATTAGGTAAAGATAAATAATTCGAGGTTTTTTTCGCTGAAGAAATAATTTCAGGTACTCTATGCAAATTAGAATAAACTGAGGTATTTTTCGCTAGAGAAATGATTTGAGGTACTCTTTGCAAATTAGAATAAACTGAGGTCTTTATCGCTAAAGAAATAATTTGCGGTACGCTTTGGAAATTAGAATAAACTGAGGTGTTTTACGTTTGAAAAATAAATCGAGGAATTATTTAGAAATAAAGAACAAAATGAGGCGAAAGAAATAATTTGAGGTACTTTTGCGAAATAAAAAAAAAAAATATCAGCAAAAGAAAAATACAATGAGGCATTTTTTATGGAAAAAAATAAATCGAAGAACTTTTTTCTAATAAAAAATAAAGCTACTTTAAGAAAACTAACTTTAGGTAAAAAATTTTGTTAAAAGACTAAATGGAGGTACTTTTTGGTAATAAAAAATAAAATATCGTAAAGAAAAATAATTTGAGGATTTTTTTTAAAAAATAAATAAATTGAAATGCCTCTTGGTAATAAAAAAGAAAAAAAAAACACAAGAATTTTTTACATAAAAATAAATAGGGCATCTTTTAGGTAATAAAAAAAATAAGATGATGCAAAAGAAAAGAATTTGAGGCATTTTTTGGTTAGAACATAAACCGGGCAGAAAAAAAGAGGTAAAGAAAAATAGAAATGATTTGATGTATTTGTTGTGGAAAATAAAAAATTTGTGTGCTCTTTTTCGTAATAAAAAGTAAAAGTAGGTAAGAAAAAATAATTTGCGGCATTTTTTTTATACAAAATAAATTGAGATACTTTTTTGAAAAAAAAAATAAACTGAGCAATTTTTCGTTTTAATAATAGATTGAGGTACTTTTTTGAAATAAAACATAAAATGAGGCAAAGAAAAGTAATTGGTGCGGTTAATAGGTGAAAACATAAGTTGAGGTTGTTTATCGAAATAAAAACAAAAAATGAGGTAAAGAAAAATAATTTGAGGTGCATTTTGCTAAGATAAATAAATTGAGGTACGTTTGGCAAACCAGAATAAACTGAGGTATTTTTCGTTTACAAATAAATTGACGAATTATTTGGTAATAAATAAGAAAATGAGATAAAGAAAAGTACTTTGAGGCATTTTTTGGTAAAAAATAAAGATAATTGAAGAGACTTTGGGAAATAAAAAAACAACACCAGATAACGAAAAATATAATGAGGCATTTTTTCTTGTAAAAAAATAAATTCAGTAACTTTTTTGGGAAATAAATAAATTGAATTTTTTCGTTTTGCGAAAAAATCGGTTGAGGTATTTTCGGTAATTAGAAATAAAATATGGTAAATGAAAATTGGCTTTGATGTATGTTTTGTTAAAAGACAAAGTGAGGAACCTTTTGGGTTTAAAAAAATAAAATGGGGCCAAGGAAAAACAATTTGAGGTATTTTCTTGGTCAAACAATAAATTGAGGTAAATTTCGGAAAAAAAAATAAACTGAGCAATTTTTCGTTTGAATAATAGATTGAGCTACTTTTTTGAAATAAAACATAAAATGAGGCAAAGAAAAGCAATTGGTGCGGTTAATTGGTGAAAACATAAGTTGAGGTTGTTTATCGAAATAAAGAAAAAAAATGAGGTAAAGAAAAATAATTTGAGGTGCATTTTGCTAAAATAAATAAATTGAGGTACGTTTGGAAAACTAGAATAAACTGAGGTATTTTTCGTTTACAAATAAATTGACGAATTATTTGATAATAAATAAGAAAACTAGATAAAGAAAAATACTTTGAGGCATTTTTTGGTAAAAAATAAAGATAATTGAGGAGACTTTGGGAAATAAAAAACAACACCAGGTAACGAAAAATATAATGAGGCATTTTTTCATGTAAAAAAAAGAATTCAGTAACTTTTTTGGGAAATAAATAAATTGAGTTTTTTCGTTTTGCAAACAAATCGGTTGAGGTATTTTCGGTAATTAGAAATAAAATATGGTAAATGAAAATGATGTATGTTTTGTTAAAAAAAAAAGTGAAGAACCTTTTGGGTTTAAAAAAATGAAATGGGGCCAAGGAAAAACAATTTGAGGTATTTTCTTGGTCAAACAATAAATTGAGGTAAATTTCGGAAATAAAAATAAACTGAGATATTTTACGTTTTACAAATAAAATGAGCTACTTTCGGTAAAAATAAGAATTAAATATACCAAAGAAAAGTAATTTGAGGTAGTCTTCGACAATTAAAATAAATTGAGGTGTTTTTAGTAAGAAAAATAAATTTAGGTACACTTTGGTAACTAAAATAAACTCAGGTACTTTTTGGTGAATGAAAAAAAAAAAACGAGGTAACGAAAAAATTGTTCGAGATATTTTTCTGTAAGAAAAAACAAAATGAGGCAAATAAAAACAACAATGATGCATTTTTTTTTTAAAAAAAATTAAATCGAGGCTCATTATGGCAATAAAAAATAAAATTACGTAAGGAAAATAATGTGAGGTATTTTTTGGTAAAAAAATAAATTGAGCGGCTTTTTGGCAATTAACAATAAACTGAGGTATTTTTCGTTTGAAAAATAAATTGAAATGCTTTTTTGCGATAAAAATTAAATTGAGGTATAGAAAACTAATTTGTGGTATTTTTCCGTAGAAAAAAATGAGTCGAGGTTATTTTTGAAAATACATAAAAAATTAGGTAAAGATAAATAATTCGAGGTTTTTTTCGCTGAAAAAATAATTTCAGGTACTCTATGCAAATTAGAATAAACTGAGGTATTTTTCGCTAGAGAAATGATTTGAGGTACTCTTTGAGTATTAGAATAAACTGAGGTCTTTATCGCTAAAGAAATAATTTGCGGTACTCTTTGGAAATTAGAATAAACTGAGGTGTTTTACGTTTGAAAAATAAATCGAGGAATTATTTAGAAATAAAGAACAAAATGAGGGAAAAAAAATAATTTGAGGTACTTTTGCGAAATAAAAAAAAAAATATCAGGAAAAGAAAAATACAATGAGGCATTTTTTATGGAAAAAAATAAATCGAGGAACTTTTTTCTAATAAAAAATAAAACTACTTTAAGAAAACTAACTTTTGGCAAAAAATTTTGTTAAAAGACTAAATAGAGGTACTTTTTGAAAATAAAAAATAAAATATCGTAAAGAAAAATAATTTTAGGATTTTTTTGTAAAAACAAATAAATTGAGGTGCCTCTTGGTAATAATAAAAAAAAAAAACTCAAGAATTTTTTACTTAAAAATAAATAGGGCAACTTTTAGGTAATAAAAAAAATAAGATGATGCAAAAGAAAAGAATTTGAGGCATTTTTTGGTTAGAACATAAATCGGGCAGAAAAAAAAAAGAGGTAAAGAAAAGTAGAAATGATTTGATGTATTTGTTGTGGAAAATAAAAAATTTGCGTGCTCTTTTTTGTAATAAAAAATAAAAGTAGGTACGAAAAAATAATTTACGGCATTTTTTTTATACAAAATAAATTGAGATACTTTTTTAAAAAAAAAAATAAACTGAGCAATTTTTCGTTTTAATAAAAGATTGAGGTACTTTTTTGAAATAAAACATAAAATGAGGCGAAGAAAAGTAATTGGTGCGGTTAATTGGTGAAAACATAAGTTGAGGTTGTTTATCGAAATAAAGAAAAAAAATGAGGTAAAGAAAAATAATTTAAGGTGCATTTTGCTAAAATAAATAAATTGAGGTACGTTTGGAAAACTAGAATAAACTGAGGTATTTTTCGTTTACAAATAAATTGACGAATTATTTGATAATAAATAAGAAAACTAGATAAAGAAAAATACTTTGAGGCATTTTTTGGTA
The DNA here is from genome assembly GCF_054954075.1 of Amborella trichopoda. Taxonomy (NCBI): domain Eukaryota; kingdom Viridiplantae; phylum Streptophyta; class Magnoliopsida; order Amborellales; family Amborellaceae; genus Amborella; species Amborella trichopoda. Next base: position 26,981,633 of record NC_142339.1, read on the forward strand.
AAAAATAAAGATAATTGAGGAGACTTTGGGAAATAAAAAACAACACCAGGTAACGAAAAATATAATGAGGCATTTTTTCATGTAAAAAAAAGAATTCAGTAACTTTTTTGGGAAATAAATAAATTGAGTTTTTTCGTTTTGCAAACAAATCGGTTGAGGTATTTTCGGTAATTAGAAATAAAATATGGTAAATGAAAATTTGCTTTGATGTATGTTTTGTTAAAAAAAAAAGTGAAGAACCTTTTGGGTTTAAAAAAATGAAATGGGGCCAAGGAAAAACAATTTGAGGTATTTTCTTGGTCAAACAATAAATTGAGGTAAATTTCGGAAATAAAAATAAACTGAGATATTTTACATTTTAAAAATAAAAGGAGCTACTTTCGGTAAAAATAAGAATTAAATATACCAAAGAAAAGTAATTTGAGGTAGTCTTCGGCAATTAAAATAAATTGAGGTGTTTTTTAGTAAGAAAAATAAATTTAGGTACTCTTTGGTAACTAAAATAAACTGAGGTACTTTTTTGTGACCGAAAAAAAAAAAACGAGGTAACGAAAAAATTGTTCGAAATATTTTTCTGTAAGAAAAAACAAAATGACGCAAAGAAAAATACCAAAGATGTATTTTTTAAAAAAAAAAATTAAATCGAGGCTCATTATGGCAATAAAAAATAAAATTACGTAAGGAAAATAATATGAGGTATTTTTCGGTAAAAAAATAAATTGAGCGACTTTTTGGCAATTAACAATAAACTGAGGTATTTTTCGTTTGAAAAATAAATTGAAATGCTTTTTTGCGATAAAAATTAAAATGAGGTATAGAAAACTAATTTGTGGTATTTTTCCGTAAAAAAAAATGAGTCGAGGTTATTTTTGAAAATACAAAAAAATATAAGGTAAAGATAAATAATTCGAGGTTTTTTTCGTTGAAGAAATAATTTCTTGTACTCTATGCAAATTAGAATAAACTGAGGAATTTTTCGCTAGAGAAATGATTTGAGGTACTCTTTGCAAATTAGAATAAACTGAGGTCTTTATCGCTATAGAAATAATTTGCGGTACTTTTTGGAAATTCGAATAAACTGAGGTATTTTACGTTTGAAAAATAAATCGAGGAATTATTTAGAAATAAAGAATAAAATGAGGCAAAAAAAATAATTTAAGGTACTTTTGCGAAATAAAAAAAAAAATCAGGAAAAGAAAAATACAATGAGGCATTTTTTATGGAAAAAAATAAATCAAGGAACTTTTTTCTAATAAAAAATAAAACTACTTTAAGAAAACTAACTTTAGGCAAAAAATTTTGTTAAAAGACTAAATAGAGGTACTTTTTGGAAATAAAAAATAAAATATCATAAAGAAAAATAATTTGAGGATTTTTTTGTAAAAATAAATAAATTGAGGTGCCTCTTGGTAATAATAAAAAAAAAAACTCAAGAATTTTTTACATAAAAATAAATAGGGCATCTTTTAGGTAATAAAAAAAATAAGATGATGCAAAAGAAAAGAATTTGAGGCATTTTTTGGTTAGAACATAAATCGGGCAGAAAAAAAAAAGAGGTAGAGAAAAATGGAAATGATTTGATGTATTTGTTGTGGAAAATAAAAAATTTGCGTGCTCTTTTTTGTAATAAAAAATAAAAGTAGGTAAGAAAATATAATTTGCGGCATTTTTTTTATACAAAATAAATTGAGATACTTTTTTGAAAAAAAAAATAAACTGAGCAATTTTTCGTTTTAATAATAGATTGAGGAACTTTTTTGAAATAAAACATAAAATGAGGCAAAGAAAAGTAATTAGTGCGGTTAATTGGTGAAAACATAAGTTGAGGTTGTTTATCGAAATAAAGAAAAAAAATGAGGTAAAGAAAAATAATTTGAGGTGCATTTTGCTAAAATAAATAAATTGAGGTACGTTTGGCAAACCAGAATAAACTGAGGTATTTTTCGTTTACAAATAAATTGACGTATTATTTGGTAATAAATAAGAAAATGAGATAAAGAAAAATACTTTGAGGCATTTTTTGGTAAAAAATAAAGATAATTGAGGAGACTTTGGGAAATAAAAAACAACACCAGGTAACGAAAAATATAATGAGGCATTTTTTCTTGTAAAAAAATAAATTCAGTAACTTTTTTGGGAAGTAAATAAACTGACATTTTTTTGTTTTGCAAACAAATCGGTTGAGGTATTTTCGGTAATTAGAAATAAAATATGGTAAATGAAAATTTGCTTCGATGTTTGTTTTGTTAAAAAACAAAGTGAGGAACCTTTTGGGTTTAAAAAAATAAAATGGGGCCAAGGAAAAACAATTCGAGGTATTTTCTTGGTCAAACAATAAATTGAGGTCAATTTCGGAAATAAAAATAAACTGAGATACTTTCCGTTTTAAAAATAAAATGAGCTACTTTCGGTAAAAATAAGAATTAAATATACCAAAGAAACGTAATTTGAGGTAGTCTTCGGCAATTAAAATAAATTGAGGTGTTTTTTAGTAAGAAAAATAAATTTAGGTACTCTTTGGTAACTAAAATAAACTGAGGTACTTTTTGGGGATTGAAAAAAAAAAAACGAGGTAACGAAAAAATTGTTCGAGATATTTTTTCGTAAGAAAAAACAAAATGAGGCAAAGAAAAACAATTTGATGCATTTTTTTTTAAAAAAAAATTAAATCGAGGCTCATTATGGCAATAAAAAATAAAATTACGTAAGGAAAATAATGTGAGGTACTTTTTGGTAAAAAAATAAATTGAGCGTCTTTTTGGCAAGTAACAATAAACTGAGGTATTTTTCGTTTGAAAAATAAATTGAAATGCTTTTTTGCGATAAAAATTAAAATGAGGTATAGAAAACTAATTTGTGGTATTTTTCCGTAAAAAAAAATGAGTCGAGGTTATTTTTGAAAATACAGAAAAAATTAGGTAAAGATAAATAATTCAAGGTTTTTTTCGCTGAAGAAATAATTTCAGATACTCTATGCAAATTAGAATAAACCGCGGTATTTTTAGCTAGAGAAATGATTTGAGGTACTCTTTGCAAATTAGAATAAACTGAGGTCTTTATCGCTAAAGAAATAATTTGCGGTACTCTTTGGAAATTAGAATAAACTGAGGTATTTTACGTTTGAAAAATAAGTCGAGGAATTATTTAGAAATAAAGAATAAAATGAGGCAAAAGAAATAATTTGAGGTACTTTTGCGAAATAAAAAAAAAAACATCAGGAAAAGAAAAAAACAATGAGGCATTTTTGATGGAAAAAAATAAATCGAGGAACTTTTTTCTAATAAAAAGAAAAACTACTTTAAGAAAACTAACATTAGGTAAAAAAATTTTGTTAAAAGACTAAATAGCGGTACTTTTTGGTAATAAAAAATAAAATATCGTAAAGAAAAATAATTTGAGGATTTTTTGCTAAAAATAAATAAATTGAGGAACCTCTTGGTAATAAAAAAAAAAAAGTCAAGAATTTTTTACATAAAAATAAATAGGGCATCTTTTATAAACTGAGGTCTTTATCGCTAAAGAAATAATTTGCAGTACTCTTTGGAAATTAGAATAAACTGAGGTATTTTACGTTTGAAAAATAAATCGAGGAATTATTTAGAAATAAAGAATAAAATGAGGCAAAAAAAATAATTTGAGGTCGTTTTGCGAAATAAAAAAAAAAAAATCAGGAAAAGAAAAATACAATAAGGCATTTTTCATGGAAAAAAATATATCGAGGAACTTTTTTCTAATAAAAAGAAAAACTACTTTAAGAAAACTAACTTTAGGTAAAAAAATTTTGTTAAAAGACTAAATAGAGGTACTTTTTGGTAATAAAAAATAAAATATCGTAAAGAAAAATAATTTGAGGATTTTTTTGTAAAAATAAATAAATTGAGGTGCCTCTTGGTAATAAAAAAAAAAAAAAAACTCAAGAATTTTTTACATAAAAATAAATAGGGCATCTTTTAGGTAATAAAAAAAATAAGATGATGCAAAAGAAAAGAATTTGAGGCATTTTTTGGATAGAACATAAATCGGGCAGAAAAAAAAAAGAGGTAGAGAAAAATGGAAATGATTTGATGTATTTGTTGTGGAAAATAAAAAATTTACGTGCTCTTTTTTGTAATAAAAAATAAAAGTAGGTAAGAAAATATAATTTGCGGCATATTTTTTATACAAAATAAATTGAGATACTTTTTTGAAAAAAAAAATAAACTGAGCAATTTTTCGTTTTAATAATAGATTGAGGAACTTTTTTGAAATAAAACATAAAATGAGGCAAAGAAAAGTAAATGGTGCGGTTAATTGGTGAAAACATAAGTTGAGGTTGTTTATCGAAATAAAGAAAAAAAATGAGGTAAAGAAAAATAATTTGAGGTGCATTTTGCTAAAATAAATAAATTGAGGTACGTTTGGCAAACCAGAATAAACTGAGGTATTTTTCGTTTACAAGTAAATTGACGAATTATTTGGTAATAAATAAGAAAATGAGATAAAGAAAAATACTTTGAGGCATTTTTTGGTAAAAAATAAAGATAATTGAGGAGACTTTGGGAAATAAAAAACAACACCAGGTAACGAAAAATATAATGAGGCATTTTTTCTTGTAAAAAAATAAATTCAGTAACTTTTTTGGGAAATAAATCAACTGAGTTTTTTTGTTTTGCAAACAAATCGGTTGAGGTATTTTCGGTAATTAGAAATAAAATATGGTAAATGAAAATTTGCTTCGATGTTTGTTTTGTTAAAAAACAAAGTGAGGAACCTTTTGGGTATAAAAAATTAAAATGGGGCCAAGGAAAAACAATTCGAGGTATTTTCTTGGTCAAACAATAAATTGAGGTAAATTTCGGAAATAAAAATAAACTGAGATACTTTCCGTTTTAAAAAAAAAATGAGCTACTTTCGGTAAAAATAAGAATTAAATATACCAAAGAAACGTAATTTGAGGTAGTCTTCGGCAATTAAAATAAATTGAGGTGTTTTTTAGTAAGAAAAATAAATTTAGGTACTCTTTGGTAACTAAAATAAACTGAGGTACTTTTTGGTGATTGAAAAAAAAAAAACGAGGTAACGAAAAAATTGTTCGAGATATTTTTTCGTAAGAAAAAACAAAATGAGGCAAAGAAAAACAATTTGATGCATTTTTTTTAAAAAAAAAATTAAATCGAGGCTCATTATGGCAATAAAAAATTAAATTACGTAAGGAAAATAATGTGAGGTACTTTTTGGTAAAAAAATAAATTGAGCGGCTTTTTGGCAATTAACAATAAACTGAGGTATTTTTCGTTTGAAAAATAAATTGAAATGCTTTTTTGCGATAAAAATTAAAATGAGGTATAGAAAACTAATTTGTGGTATTTTTCCGTAAAAAAAAATGAGTCGAGGTTATTTTTGAAAATACAGAAAAAATTAGGTAAAGATAAATAATTCAAGTTTTTTTTAACTGAAGAAATAATTTCAGATACTCTATGCAAATTAGAATAAACCGCGGTATTTTTAGCTAGAGAAATGATTTGAGGTACTCTTTGCAAATTAGAATAAACTGAGGTCTTTATCGCTAAAGAAATAATTTGCGGTACTCTTTGGAAATTAGAATAAACTGAGGTATTTTACGTTTGAAAAATAAATCGAGGAATTATTTAGAAATAAAGAATAAAATGAGGCAAAAGAAATAATTTGAGGTACTTTTGCGAAATAAAAAAAAAAACATCAGGAAAAGAAAAAAACAATGAGGCATTTTTGATGGAAAAAAATAAATCGAGGAACTTTTTTCTAATAAAAAGAAAAACTACTTTAAAAAAACTAACATTAGGTAAAAAATTTTTGTTAAAAGACTAAATAGAGGTACTTTTTGGTAATAAAAAATAAAATATAGTAAAGAAAAATAATTTGAGGATTTTTTTGTAAAAACGAATAAATTGAGGTGCCTCTTGGTAATAATAAAAAAAAAACTCAAGAATTTTTTACATAAAAATAAATAGGGCATCTTTTATAAACTGAGGTCTTTATCGCTAAAGAAATAATTTGCAGTACTCTTTGGAAATTAGAATAAACTGAGGTATTTTACGTTTGAAAAATAAATCGAGGAATTATTTAGAAATAAAGAATAAAATGAGGCAAAAAAAATAATTTGAGGTCGTTTTGCGAAATAAAAAAAAAAAAAATCAGGAAAAGAAAAATACGATAAGGCATTTTTGATGGAAAAAATTAAATCGAGAAACTTTTTTCTAATAAAAAGAAAAACTACTTCAAGAAAACTAACTTTAGGTAAAAAAATTATGTTAAAAGACTAAATAGAGGTACTTTTTGGTAATAAAAAATAAAATATCGTAAAGAAAAATAATTTGAGGATTTTTTTGTAAAAATAAAAATATTGAGGTGCCTCTTGGTAATAATAAAAAAAAAAAAAACTCAAGAATTTTTTACATAAAAATAAATAGGGCATCTTTTAGGTAATAAAAAAAATAAGATGATGCAAAAGAAAAGAATTTGAGGCATTTTTTGGATAGAACATAAATCGGGCAGAAAAAAAAAAAGAGGTAAAGAAAAATAGAAATGATTTGATGTATTTGTTGTGGAAAATAAAAAATTTGTGTGCTATTTTTTGTAATAAAAAATAAAAGTAGGTGAGAAAAAATAATTTGCGGCATATTTTTTATACAAAATAAATTGAGATACTTTTTTGAAAAAAAAAAAAAACTGAGCAATTTTTTGTTTGAATAATAGATTGAGGTACTTTTTTGAAATAAAACATAAAATGAGGCAAAGAAAAGTAATTGGTGCGGTTAATTGGTGAAAACATAAGTTGAGGTTGTTTATCGAAATAAAGAAAAAAAATGAGGTAAAGAAAAATAATTTGAGGTGCATTTTGCTAAAATAAATAAATTGAGGTACGTTTGGCAAACCAGAATAAACTGAGGTATTTTTCGTTTACAAATAAATTGACGAATTATTTGGTAATAAATAAGAAAATGAGATAAAGAAAAATACTTTGAGGCATTTTTTGGTAAAAAAATAAAGATAACTGAGGAGACTTTGGGAAATAAAAAACAACACCAGGTAACGAAAAATATAATGAGGCATTTTTTCTTGTAAAAAAATAAATTCAGTAACTTTTTTGGGAAATAAATAAACTGAGTTTTTTTGTTTTATAAACAAATCGGTTGAGGTATTTTCGGTAATTAGAAATAAAATATGGTAAATGAAAATTTGCTTCGATGTTTGTTTTGTTAAAAAACAAAGTGAGGAACCTTTTGGGTTTAAAAAAATAAAATGGGGCCAAGGAAAAACAATTCAAGGTATTTTCTTGGTCAAACAATAAATTGAGGTAAATTTCAGAAATAAAAATAAACTGAGATACTTTCCGTTTTAAAAATAAAATGAGCTACTTTCGGTAAAAATAAGAATTAAATATACCAAAGAAACGTAATTTGAGGTAGTCTTCGGCAATTAAAATAAATTGAGGTGTTTTTTAATAAGAAAATTAAATTTAGGTACTCTTTGGTAACTAAAATAAACTGAGGTACTTTTTGGTGACCGAAAAAAATAAAACGAGGTACGAAAAAATTGTTCGAGATATTTTTTCGTAAGAAAAAACAAAATGAGGCAAAGAAAAACAATTCGATGCATTTTTTTAAAAAAAAAAATTAAATCGAGGCTCATTATGGCAGTAAAAAATAAAATTACGTAAGGAAAATAATGTGAGGTACTTTTTGGTAAAAAAATAAATTGAGCGGCTTTTTGGCAATTAACAATAAACTGAGGTATTTTTCGTTTGAAAAATAAATTGAAATGGTTTTTTGCGATAAAAATTAAAATGAGGTATAGAAAACTAATTTGTGGTATTTTTACGTAAAGAAAAATTAGTCGAGGTTATTTTTGAAAATACAAAAAAAATAAGGCAAAGATAAATAATTCGAGGTTTTTTTTGCTGAAGAAATAATTTCAGGTACTCTATGCAAATTAGAATAAACTGAGGTATTTTTCGCTAGAGAAATGATTTGAGGTACTCTTTGCAAATTAGAATAAACCGAGGTCTTTATCGCTAAAGAAATAATTTGCGGTACTCTTTGGAAATTAGAATAAACTGAGGTATTTTACGTTTGAAAAATAAATCGAGGAGTTATTTAGAAATAAAGAATAAAACGAGGCAAAAGAAATAATTTGAGGTACTTTTGCGAAAATAAAAAAAAAAACATCAGGAAAAGAAAAAAACAATGAGGCATTTTTGATGGAAAAAAATAAATCGAGGAACTTTTTTCTAATAAAAAAAAAACTACTTTAAGAAAACTAACATTAGGTAAAAAATTTTTGAAAAAGACTAAATCGCGGTACTTTTTGGTAATAAAAAATAAAATATCGTAAAGAAAAATAATTTGAGGATTTTTTTTGTAAAAATAAATAAATTGAGGTGCCTCTTGGTATTAAAAAAAAAAAAAAAAAACTCAAGAATTTTTTACATAAAAATAAATAGGGCATCTTTTATAAACTGAGGTCTTTATCGCTAAAGAAATAATTTGCGGTACTCTTTGGAAATTATAATAAACTGAGGTATTTTACGTTTGAAAAATAAATCGAGGAATTATTTAGAAATAAAGAATAAAATGAGGCAAAAGAAATAATTTGAGGTACTTTTGCGAAATAAAAAAAAAATATCAGGAAAAGAAAAATACAATGAGGCATTTTTGATGGAAAAATATAAATCGAGGAACTTTTTTCTAATAAAAAATAAAACTACTTTAAGAAAACTAACTTTAGGCAAAAAATTTTGTTAAAAGACTAAATAGAGGCACTTTTTGGTAATAAAAAATAAAATATCGTAAAGAAAAATAATTTGAGGATTTTTTTGTAAAAACAAATAAATTGAGGTGCCTCTTGGTAATAAAAAAAAAAAAAACTCAAGAATTTTTTACATAAAAATAAATAGGGCATCTTTTAGGTAATAAAAAAAATAAGATGATGCAAAAGAAAAGAATTTGAGGCATTTTTTGGTTAGAACATAAATCGGGCAGAAAAAAAAAAGAGGTAAAGAAAAATAGAAATGATTTGATGTATTTGTTGTGGAAAATAAAAAACTTGTGTGCTCTTTTTTGTAATAAAAAATAAAAGTAGGTAAGAAAAAATAATTTGCGGCATTTTTTTTATACAAAATAAATTGAGATACTTTTTTGAAAAAAAAAATAAACTGAGCAATTTTTCGTTTGAATAATAGATTGAGGTACTTTTTTGAAATAAAACATAAAATGATGCAAAGAAAAGTAATTGGTGCGGTTAATTGGTGAAAACATAAGTTGAGGTTGTTTATCGAAATAAAGAAAAAAAATGAGGTAAAGAAAAATAATTTGAGGTGCATTTTGCTAAAATAAATAAATTGAGGTACGTTTGGCAAACCAGAATAAACTGAGGTATTTTTCGTTTACAAATAAATTGACGAATTATTTGGTAATAAATAAGAAAATGAGATAAAGAAAAATACTTTGAGGCATTTTTTGGTAAAAAATAAAGATAATCGAGGAGACTTTGGGAAATAAAAAACAACATCAGGTAACGAAAAATATAATGAGGCATTTTTTCTTGTAAAAAAAATAAATTCAGTAACTTTTTTGGGAAATAAATAAACTGAGTTTTTTTGTTTTGCAAACAAATCGGTTGAGGTATTTTCGGTAATTAGAAATAAAATATGGTAAATGAAAATTTGCTTCGATGTTTGTTTTGTTAAAAAACAAAGTGAGGAACCTTTCGGGTTTAAAAAAATAAAATGGGGCCAAGGAAAAACAATTCGAGGTATTTTCTTGGTCAAACAATAAATTGAGGTAAATTTCGGAAATAAAAATAAACTGAGATACTTTCCGTTTTAAAAATAAAATGAGCTACTTTCGGTAAAAATAAGAATTAAATATACCAAAGAAACGTAATTTGAGGTAGTCTTCGGCAATTAAAATAAATTGAGGTGTTTTTTAATAAGAAAATTAAATTTAGGTACTCTTTGGTAACTAAAATAAACTGAGGTACTTTTTGGTGACCGAAAAAAAAAAAACGAGGTACGAAAAAATTGTTCGAGATATTTTTTCGTAAGAAAAAACAAAATGAGGCAAAGAAAAACAATTCGATGCATTTTTTTAAAAAAAAAAATTAAATCGAGGCTCATTATGGCAGTAAAAAATAAAATTACGTAAGGAAAATAATGTGAGGTACTTTTTGGTAAAAAAATAAATTGAGCGGCTGTTTGGCAATTAACAATAAACTGAGGTATTTTTCGTTTGAAAAATAAATTGAAATGCTTTTTTGCGATAAAAATTAAAATGAGGTATAGAAAACTAATTTGTGGTATTTTTTCGTAAAAAAAAATGAGTCGAGGTTATTTTAAAAAATACAAAAAAAATAAGGCAAAGACAAATAATTCGAGGTTTTTTTCGCTGAAGAAATAATTTCAGGTACTCTATGCAAATTAGAATAAACTGAGGTATTTTTCGTTAGAGAAATGATTTGAGGTACTCTTTGCAAATTAGAATAAACCGAGGTCTTTATCGCTAAAGAAATAATTTGCGGTACTCTTTGGAAATTAGAATAAACTGAGGTATTTTATGTTTGAAAAATAAATCGAGGAATTATTTAGAAATAAAGAATAAAACGAGGCAAAAGAAATAATTTGAGGTACTTTTGCGAAATAAAAAAAAAAACATCAGGAAAAGAAAAAAACAATGAGGCATTTTTGATGGAAAAAAATAAATCGAGGAACTTTTTTCTAATAAAAAGAAAAACTACTTTAAGAAAACTAACATTAGGTAAAAAAATTTTGTTAAAAGACTAAATAGCGGTACTTTTTGGTAATAAAAAATAAAATATCGTAAAGAAAAATAATTTGAGGATTTTTTTGTAAAAATAAATAAATTGAGGTGCCTCTTGGTATTAAAAAAAAAAAAAACTCAAGAATTTTTTACATAAAAATAAATAGGGCATCTTTTATAAATTGAGGTCTTTATCGCTAAAGAAATAATTTGCGGTACTCTTTGGAAATTAGAATAAACTGAGGTATTTTACGTTTGAAAAATAAATCGAGGAAATATTTAGAAATAAAGAATAAAATGAGGCAAAAGAAATAATTTGAGGTACTTTTGCGAAATAAAAAAAGAATATCAGGAAAAGAAAAATACAATAAGGCATTTTTGATGGAAAAAAATAAATCGAGGAACTTTTTTCTAATAAAAAATAAAACTACTTTAAGAAAACTAACTTTAGGCAAAAAATTTTGTTAAAAGACAAAATAGAGGTACTTTTAGGTAATAAAAAATAAAATATCGTAAAGAAAAATAATTTGAGGATTTTTTTCTAAAAACAAATAAATTGAGGTGCCTCTTGGTAATAAAAAAAAAAAAAACTCAAGAATTTTTTACATAAAAATAAATAGGGCATCTTTTAGGTAATAAAAAAAATAAGATGATGCAAAAGAAAAGAATTTAAGGCATTTTTTGGTTAGAACATAAATCGGGCAGAAAAAAAAAAGAGGTAAAGAAAAATAGAAATGATTTGATGTATTTGTTGTGGAAAATAAAAAACTTGTGTGCTCTTTTTTGTAATAAAAAATAAAAGTAGGTAAGAAAAAATAATTTGCGGCATTTTTTTTATACAAAATAAATTGAGATACTTTTTTGAAAAAAAAAATAAACTGAGCAATTTTTCGTTTGAATAATAGATTGAGGTACTTTTTTGAAATAAAACATAAAATGATGCAAAGAAAAGTAATTGGTGCGGTTAATTGGTGAAAACATAAGTTGAGGTTGTTTATCGAAATAAAGAAAAAAAATGAGGTAAAGAAAAATAATTTGAGGTGCATTTTGCTAAAATAAATAAATTGAGGTACGTTTGGCAAACCAGAATAAACTGAGGTATTTTTCGTTTACAAATAAATTGACGAATTATTTGGTAATAAATAAGAAAATGAGATAAAGAAAAATACTTTGAGGCATTTTTTGGTAAAAAATAAAGATAATCGAGGAGACTTTGGGAAATAAAAAACAACACCAGGTAACGAAAAATATAATGAGGCATTTTTTCTTGTAAAAAAAATAAATTCAGTAACTTTTTTGGGAAATAAATAAACTGAGTTTTTTTGTTTTGCAAACAAATCGGTTGAGGTATTTTCGGTAATTAGAAATAAAATATGGTAAATGAAAATTTCCTTCGATGTTTGTTTTGTTAAAAAACAAAGTGAGGAACCTTTCGGGTTTAAAAAAATAAAATGGGGCCAAGGAAAAACAATTCGAGGTATTTTCTTGGTCAAACAATAAATTGAGGTAAATTTCGGAAATAAAAATAAACTGAGATACTTTCCGTTTTAAAAATAAAATGAGCTACTTTCGGTAAAAATAAGAATTAAATATACCAAAGAAACGTAATTTGAGGTAGTCTTCGGCAATTAAAATAAATTGAGGTGTTTTTTAATAAGAAAATTAAATTTAGGTACTCTTTGGTAACTAAAATAAACTGAGGTACTTTTTGGTGACCGAAAAAAAAAAAAAGAGGTAACGAAAAAATTGTTCGAGATATTTTTTCGTAAGAAAAAAACAAAATGAGGCAAAGAAAAACAATTCAATGCATTTTTTTAAAAAAAAAAATTAAATCGAGGCTCATTATGGCAGTAAAAAATAAAATTACGTAAGGAAAATAATGTGAGGTACTTTTTGGTAAAAAAATAAATTGAGCGGCTGTTTGGCAATTAACAATAAACTGAGGTATTTTTCGTTTGAAAAATAAATTGAAATGCTCTTTTGCGATAAAAATTAAAATGAGGTATAGAAAACTAATTTGTGGTATTTTTCCGCAAGAAAAAATGAGTCGAGGTTGTTTTTGAAAATACAAAAAAAGTAAGGCAAAGACAAATAATTCGAGGTTTTTTTCGCTGAAGAAATAATTTCAGGTACTCTATGCAAATTAGAATAAACTGAGGTATTTTTCGCTAGAGAAATGATTTGAGGTACTCTTTGCAAATTAGAATAAACCGAGGTCTTTATCGCTAAAGAAATAATTTGCGGTACTCTTTGGAAATTAGAATAAACTGAGGTATTTTACGTTTGAAAAATAAATCGAGGAATTATTTAGAAATAAAGAATAAAACGAGGCAAAAGAAATAATTTGAGGTACTTTTGCGAAATAAAAAAAAAAACATCAGGAAAAGAAAAAAACAATGAGGCATTTTTGATGGAAAAAAATAAATCGAGGAACTTTTTTCTAATAAAAAGAAAAACTACTTTAAGAAAACTAACATTAGGTAAAAAAATTTTGTTAAAAGACTAAATAGCTGTACTTTTTGGTAATAAAAAATAAAATATCGTAAAGAAAAATAATTTGAGGATTTTTTTGTAAAAATAAATAAATTGAGGTGCCTCTTGGTATTAAAAAAAAAAAAACTCAAGAATTTTTTACATAAAAATAAATAGGGCATCTTTTATAAACTGAGGTCTTTATCGCTAAAGAAATAATTTGCGGTACTCTTTGGAAATTAGAATAAACTGAGGTATTTTACGTTTGAAAAATAAATTGAGGAAATATTTAGAAATAAAGAATAAAATGAGGCAAAAGAAATAATTTGAGGTACTTTTGCGAAATAAAAAAAGAATATCAGGAAAAGAAAAATACAATAAGGCATTTTTGATGGAAAAAAATAAATCGAGGAACTTTTTTCTAATAAAAAATAAAACTACTTTAAGAAAACTAACTTTAGGTAAAAAATTTTGTTAAAAGACAAAATAGAGGTACTTTTAGGTAATAAAAAATAAAATATCGTAAAGAAAAATAATTTGAGGATTTTTTTGTAAAAACAAATAAATTGAGGTGCCTCTTGGTAATAAAAAAAAAAAAAACTCAAGAATTTTTTACATAAAAATAAATAGGGCATCTTTTAGGTAATAAAAAAAATAAGATGATGCAAAAGAAAAGAATTTAAGGCATTTTTTGGTTAGAACATAAATCGGGCAGAAAAAAAAAAGAGGTAAAGAAAAATAGAAATGATTTGATGTATTTGTTGTGGAAAATAAAAAACTTGGGTGCTCTTTTTTGTAATAAAAAATAAAAGTAGGTAAGAAAAAATAATTTGCGGCATTTTTTTTATACAAAATAAATTGAGATACTTTTTTGAAAAAAAAAATAAACTGAGCAATTTTTCGTTTGAATAATAGATTGAGGTACTTTTTTGAAATAAAACATAAAATGATGCAAAGAAAAGTAATTGGTGCGGTTAATTGGTGAAAACAAGAGTTGAGGTTGTTTATCGAAATAAAAAAAAAAAATGAGGTAAAGAAAAATAATTTGAGGTGCATTTTGCTAAAATAAATAAATTGAGGTACGTTTGGCAAACCAGAATAAACTGAGGTATTTTTCGTTTACAAATAAATTGACGAATTATTTGGTAATAAATAAGAAAATGAGATAAAGAAAAATACTTTGAGGCATTTTTTGGTAAAAAATAAAGATAATTGAGGAGACTTTGGGAAATAAAAAACAACACCAGGTAACGAAAAATATAATGAGGCATTTTTTCTTGTAAAAAAATAAATTCAGTAACTTTTTTGGGAAATAAATAAACTGAGTTTTTTTGTTTTGCAAACAAATCGGTTGAGGTATTTTCGGTAATTAGAAATAAAATATGGTAAATGAAAATTTGCTTCGATGTTTGTTTTGTTAAAAAACAAAGTGAGGAACCTTTTGGGTTTAAAAAAATAAAATGGGGCCAAGGAAAAACAATTCGAGGTATTTTCTTGGTCAAACTATAAATTGAGGTAAATTTCGGAAACAAAAATAAACTGAGATACTTTCCGTTTTAAAAATAAAATGAGCTACTTTCGGTAAAAATAAGAATTAAATATACCAAAAAAACGTAATTTGAGGTAGTCTTCGGCAATTAAAATAAATTGAGGTGTTTTTTAGGTAACTAAAATAAACTGAGGTACTTTTTGATGACCGAAAAAAAAAAAACGAAGTAACGAAAAAATTGTTCGAGATATTTTTTCGTAAGAAAAAAACAAAATGAGGCAAAGAAAAACAATTTGATGCATTTTTTAAAAAAATTAAATTAAATCGAGGCTCATTATGGCAATAAAAAATAAAATTACGTAAGGAAAATAATGTGAGGTACTTTTTGGTAAAAAAATAAATTGAGCGGCTTTTTGGCAATTAACAATAAACTGAGGTATTTTTCGTTTGAAAAATAAATTGAAATGCTTTTTTGCGATAAAAATTAAAATGAGGTATAGAAAACTAATTTGTGGTATTTTTCCGTAAAAAAAAAATGAGTCGAGGTTATTTTTGAAAATACAAAAAAAATAAGGCAAAGATAAATAATTCGAGGTTTTTTTCGCTGAAGAAATAATTTCAGGTACTCTATGCAAATTAGAATAAACCGAGGTATTTTTCGCTAGAGAAATGATTTGAGGTACTGTTTGCAAATTAGAATAAACTGAGGTCTTTATCGCTAAAGAAATAATTTGCGGTACTCTTTGGAAATTAGAATAAACTGAGGTATTTTACGTTTGAAAAATAAATCAAGGAATTATTTAGAAATAAAGAATAAAACGAGGCAAAAGAAATAATTTGAGGTACTTTTGCGAAATAAAAAAAAAAACATCAGGAAAAGAAAAAAACAATGAGGCATTTTTGATGGAAAAAAATAAATCGAGGAACTTTTTTCTAATAAAAAGAAAAACTACTTTAAGAAAACTAACATTAGGAAAAAAAATTTTGTTAAAAGACTAAATAGCGGTACTTTTTGGTAATAAAAAAAAAATATCGTAAAGAAAAATACTTTGAGGATTTTTTTGTAAACATAAATAAATTGAGGTGCCTCTTGGTAATAAAAAAAAAAAAAAAAAACTCAAGAATTTTTTACATAAAAATAAATAGGGCATCTTTTATAAACTGAGGTCTTTATCGCTAAAGAAATAATTAGCGGTACTCTTTGGAAATTAGAATAAACTGAGGTATTTTACGTTTGAAAAATAAATCGAGGAATTATTTAGAAATAAAGAATAAAATGAGGCAAAAGAAATAATTTGAGGTACTTTTGCGAAATAAAAAAAAAATATCAGGAAAAGAAAAATACAATGAGGCATTTTTGATGGAAAAAAATAAATCGAGGAACTTTTTTCTAATAAAAAATAAAACTACTTTAAAAAAACTAACTTTAGGCAAAAAATTTTGTTAAAAGACTAAATAGAGGTACTTTTTGGTAATAAAAAATAAAATATCGTAAAGAAAAATAATTTGAGGATTTTTTTGTAAAAACAAATCAATTGAGGTGCCTCTTGGTAATAAAAAAAAAAAACTCAAGAATTTTTTACATAAAAATAAATAGGGCATCTTTTAGGTAATAAAAAAAATAAGATGATGCAAAAGAAAAGAATTTGAGGCATTTTTTGGTTAGAACATAAATCGGGCAGAAAAAAAAAAGAGGTAAAGAAAAATAGAAATGATTTGATGTATTTGTTGTGGAAAATAAAAAAACTTGTGTGCTCTTTTTTGTAATAAAAAATAAAAGTAGGTAAGAAAAAATAATTCGCGGCATTTTTTTTATACAAAATAAATTGAGATACTTTTTTGAAAAAAAAAATAAACTGAGCAATTTTTTGTTTGAATAATAGATTGAGGTACTTTTTTGAAATAAAACATAAAGTGAGGCAAAGAAAAGTAATTGGTGCGGTTAATTGGTGAGAACATAAGTTGAGGTTGTTTATCGAAATAAAGAAAAATAAGTTGAGGTTGTTTTACCTCATTTGATTTTTTCTTACCAAAACATAACTCGAATTATTTATCCTCACCTCAATTTTTTTTTTTCGGTAACCAAAAAGTATCTCGGTTTATTTTAATTACCAAAGTGTACCACATTCTTCTTTTTTTTTTTACCAAAAAGCTCCTCAGTTTATTTTGATGACCGAAGAGTACCTCAAATTATTTTTTTAACAAATTACTTTTCTTTACCATATTTAATTATTATTTTTACCGAAAAAGTGGCTCTATTTATTTTAAAAAAGAATAATATCTCAGTTTATTTTAATTTCCAAAATTTTCCTCAGTTTATTATTTGACCATCAAATTATTTTTCCTTACCTAATTTTATTTTTTATTACCATTAGGCACCTCAATTTGGTTTTAACAAAAAAGACATCCAAATATCTTTTTTTTAACTAATTTTATTTTTTATTACCGAAAATACCTCAACCGATTTGTTTGCAAAACAAAAAACCCCAGTTTATTTTAATTACCAAAAAGTTAATGAATTTATTTTTTTACCAAAAGAATACCTCGTTATATTTTTCTTTACCTGATACTCTTTTTTATTTCCAAAAATTACTCATATTTTTTTATTTTTTATTCCAAAAAATGCCTCAAATTATTTTTTTATCTCATTTTTTTTTTTATTACCAAATAATTCATCAATTTACTTGTAAACGAAAGATACCTCAGTTTGTTTTGATTTGCCGAACGTACCAAATTTATTTGTTTTAGCATAAAACACCTCAAATGTTTTTTTTTACCTCATTTTTACTTTTTATTTCAATAAATAACCTCAACTTATTTTTTATCAAAGAATAGCACAAATTGTTTTTTCTGTACATCTTTTTTTGTTTATTTCAAAAAAGTACCTCAATATATTATTCAAACAAAAAATACCTCAGTTTATTTTTTCTTACCAAAAAGGGACTCAATTTATTTTTATCAAAAAATACAGCAAATTATGTTTTCTTACCTCATTTTAATTTTTATTACAAAAAAGAGCACACCAATTTATTTTTTTCACAACAAATACATCAAATTATTTTCGTTGTTCTTTGCCTCGTTTTATTTTATGTTACTAAGAAAATACCCCAATGTATTTTCTAACCGAAAAATGCCGCAAATAATTTTTCTTTTCCTCGTCTTACTTTTTATTACCTGAAAGGTAAACCGTTTTATTTTTATATAAAAAATATTTGAGTTTTTTTTTTAATTACCAAATGGTACCTCAGTTTATTTTTTTGTTTTGCAGAAAATCCTCAGATTATTTTTCATTACCTTACTTTGTTTTTTATTACCACAAAGTAGTCTATGTATTCTTTCCACAAGAAATTATCTCAAATTAGTTTCCTTTAACTCGTTTTATCAATTATTAGCAAAAAGTTCCTCGATTTATTTTTTTGCATAAAAAATACCTCATTATATTTTTCTTTACCAGATATTTTTTTTTATTCCCCAAAAGTACCTCAAACTTTCTTTTTCCTCATTTTATTCTTTATTTCCAAATAATTCCTCAATTTATTTTTCAAACGATTATTACCCCAGTTCAAAAAGTCCCTCAATTTATTTCTTTAGCAAAAAATACGTCCAATTATTTTTCTTTACTTAATTGTTTTTTTATTTCAAGAAATAACCTCAACTTATTTTTTTACGGAAAAATGCAAAAAAGTATTTTTTTATACCTCTTTTTTTTTTTTTTTTTACAAAGTGGCCACCTCAATTTATTTTTCAAACGAAAAATAACTCAGTTTATATTTTATTACCAATGAGTAGCGATTTATTTTTTACCAAAAAAAACATCACATTATTTTTTCTTACGTCGTTTTCTTTTTTATTACCAAAACGCACCTCGATTTATTTACTTTTCTTAAAATATATCAAAAAAAAATTTTCTTTTACCTCATTTTATTTTTTCTTACCAAAACATAACTCGAATTATTTATCCTCACCTCAATTTTTTTTTTTCGGTAACCAAAAAGTACCTCGGTTTATTTTAATTACCAAAGAGTACCACATTCTTCTTCTTTTTTTTACCAAAAAGCTCCTCAGTTTATTTTGATGACCGAAGAGTACCTCAAATTATTTTTTTAACAAATTACTTTTCTTTACCATATTTAGTTATTATTTTTACAGAAAAAGTAGCTCTATTTATTTTAAAAAAGAATAATATCTCAGTTTATTTTAATTTCCAAAATTTTCCTCAGTTTATTATTTGACCATCAAACTATTTTTCCTTACCCCATTTTATTTTTTATTACCATTAGGCACCTCAATTTGGTTTTAACAAAAAAGACATCCAAATATCTTTTTTTTAACTAATTTTAATTTTTATTACCGAAAATACCTCAACCGATTTGTTTGCAAAACAAAAAACCCCAGTTTATTTTAATTACCAAAAAGTTAATGAATTTATTTTTTTACCAAAAGAATACCTCGTTATATTTTTCTTTACCTAATACTCTTTTTTATTTCCAAAAATTACTCATATTTTTTTATTTTTTATTCCAAAAAATGCCTCAAATTATTTTTTTATCTCATTTTTTTTTTTTATTACCAAATAATTCATCAATTTACTTGTAAACGAAAGATACCTCAGTTTGTTTTGATTTGCCGAACGTACCAAATTTATTTGTTTTAGCATAAAACACCTCAAATGTTTTTTTTTTACCTCATTTTTACTTTTCATTTCAATAAATAACCTCAACTTATTTTTTATCAAATAATAGCACAAATTGTTTTTTCTGTACCTCTTTTTATGTTTATTTCAAAAAAGTACCTCAATATATTATTCAAACAAAAAATACCTCAGTTTATTTTTTCTTACCAAAAAGGGACTCAATTTATTTGTATCAAAAAATACAGCAAATTATGTTTTCTTACCTCATTTTAATTTTTATTACAAAAAAGAGAACACCAATTTATTTTTTTCACAACAAATACATCAAATTATTTTCGTTGTTCTTTGCCTCGTTTTATTTTATGTTACTAAGAAAATACCCCAATTTATTTTCTAACCGAAAAATGCCGCAAATAATTTTTCTTTTCCTCGTCTTACTTTTTATTACCTGAAAGGTAAACCGTTTTATTTTTGTATAAAAAATATCTAAGTTTTTTTTTTAATTACCAAATGGTACCTCAGTTTATTTTTTTGTTTTGCAGAAAATCCTCAAATTATTTTTCATTACCTTACTTTGTTTTTTATTACCACAAAGTAGTCTATGTATTCTTTCCACAAGAAATTATCTCAAATTAGTTTCCTTTAACTCGTTTTATCAATTATTAGCAAAAAGTTCTTCGATTTATTTTTTTGAATAAAAAATACCTCATTATAATTTTTTTTACCAGATATTTTTCTTTATTCCCCAAAAGTACCTCAAACTTTCTTTTTCCTCATTTTATTTTTTATTTCCAAATAATTCCTCAATTTATTTTTCAAACGATTATTACCCCAGTTCAAAAAGTCCCTCAATTTATTTCTTTAGCAAAAAATACGTCTAATTATTTTTCTTTACTTAATTGTTTTTTTATTTCAAGAAATAACCTCAACTTATTTTTTTACGGAAAAATGCAAAAAAGTATTTTTGTATACCTCTTTTTTTTTTTTTTTTACAAAGTGGCCACCTCAATTTATTTTTCAAACGAAAAATAACTCAGTTTATTTTTGATTACCAATGAGTAGCGATTTATTTTTTACCAAAAAAAACATCACATTATTTTTTCTTACGTCATTTTCTTTTTTATTACCAAAACGCACCTCGATTTATTTACTTTTCTTAAAATATATCAAAAAAAAATTTTCTTTTACCTCATTTTATTTTTTCTTACCAAAACATAACTCGAATTATTTATCCTCACCTCAATTTTTTTTTTTCGGTAACCAAAAAGTACCTCGGTTTATTTTAATTACCAAAGAGTACCACATTCTTCTTCTTTTTTTTACCAAAAAGCTCCTCAGTTTATTTTGATGACCGAAGAGTACCTCAAATTATTTTTTTAACAAATTACTTTTCTTTACCATATTTAATTATTATTTTTACAGAAAAAGTAGCTCTATTTATTTTAAAAAAGAATAATATCTCAGTTTATTTTAATTTCCAAAATTTTTCTCAGTTTATTATTTGACCATCAAATTATTTTTCCTTACCCCATTTTATTTTTTATTACCATTAGGCACCTCAATTTGGTTTTAACAAAAAAGACATCCAAATATCTTTTTTTTAACTAATTTTAATTTTTATTACCGAAAATACCTCAACCGATTTGTTTGCAAAACAAAAAACCCCAGTTTATTTTAATTACCAAAAAGTTAATGAATTTATTTTTTTACCAAAAGAATACCTCGTTATATTTTTCTTTACCTGATACTCTTTTTTATTTCCAAAAATTACTCATATTTTTTTATTTTTTATTCCAAAAAATGCCTCAAATTATTTTTTTATCTCATTTTTTTTTTTATTACCAAATAATTCATCAATTTACTTGTAAACGAAAGATACCTCAGTTTGTTTTGATTTGCCGAACGTACCAAATTTATTTGTTTTAGCATAAAACACCTCAAATGTTTTTTCTTTACCTCATTTTTACTTTTCATTTCAATAAATAACCTCAAATTATTTTTTACCAAATAATAGCACAAATTGTTTTTTCTGTACCTCTTTTTCTGTTTTATTTCAAAAAAGTACCTCAATATATTATTCAAACAAAAAATACCTCAGTTTATTTTTTCTTACTAAAAAGTGTCTCAATTTATTTTTATCAAAAAATACAGCAAATTATGTTTTCTTACCTCATTTTAATTTTTATTACAAAAAAGAGCACACCAATTTATTTTTTTCACAACAAATACATCAAATTAATTTCGTTGTTCTTTGCCTCGTTTCATTTTATGTTACAAAGAAAATACCCCAATTTATTTTCTAACCGTAAAATGCCTCAAATAATTTTTCTTTTCCTCGTCTTACTTTTTATTACCTGAAAGGTAAACCGTTTTATTTTTATATAAAAAATATCTGAGTTTTTTTTTTAATTACCAAATGGTACCTCAGTTTATTTTTTTGTTTTGCAGAAAATCCTCAAATTATTTTTCTTTACCTTACTTTTTTTTTTTATTACCACAAAGTAGTCTATGTATTCTTTCCACAAGAAATTATCTCAAATTAGTTTCCTTTAACTAGTTTTATCAATTATAAGCAAAAAGTTCCTCGATTTATTTTTTTGCATAAAAAATACCTCATTATATTTTTCTTTACCAGATATACTTTTTTATTCCCCAAAAGTACCTTAAACATTCTTTTTCCTCATTTTTTTCTTTATTTCCAAATAATTCCTCAATTTATTTTTCTAACGATTAATACCCCAGATCAAAAAGTCCCTCAATTTATTTCTTTAGCAAAAAATACATCTAATTATTTTTCTTTACTTAATTGTTTTTTTATTTCAAGAAATAACCTCAACTTATTTTTTTACGGAAAAATGCAAAAAAGTTTTTTTTTTTTTTACAAAGTGGCCACCTCAATTTATTTTTCAAACAAAAAATAACTCAGTTTATTTTTTATTACCAAAGAGTAGCGATTTATTTTTTACCAAAAAAAACATCACATTATTGTTTCTTACGTCATTTTCTTTTTTATTACCAAAGCGCACCTCGATTTATTTACTTTTCTTAAAATATATCAAAAAAAAATTTTCTTTTACCTCATTTGATTTTTTCTTACCAAAACATAACTCGAATTATTTATCCTCACCTCAATTTTTTTTTTTCGGTAACCAAAAAGTACCTCGGTTTATTTTAATTACCAGAGAGTACCACATTCTTCTTTTTTTTTTTTACCAAAAAGCTCCTCAGGTTATTTTGATGACCGAAGAGTACCTCAAATTATTTTTTTAACAAATTACTTTTCGTTGCCATATTTAATTATTATTTTTACTGAAAAAGTAGCTTTATTTATTTTAAAAAAGAATAATATCTCAGTTTATTTTAATTTCCAAAATTTTCCTCAGTTTATTATTTGACCATCAAATTGTTTTTCCTTACCTTACCCCATTTTATTTTTTATTACCACTAGGCACCTCAATTTGGTTTTAACAAAAAATAAATCCAAATATCTTTTGTTTAGCTAATTTTAATTTTTATTACTGAAAATACATCAACCGATTTGTTTGCAAAACAAAAAACCCCAGTTTATTTTAATTACCAATAAGTTAATGAATTTATTTTTTTTACCAAACAAATACCTCGTTATATTTTTCTTTACCTGATACTATTTTTTATTTCCCAAAATTACCCCATTTGTTTTATTTTTTATTCCAAAAAATGCCTTAAATTATTTTTCTATCTCCTTTTTTTTTTTTATTACCATATAATTCATCAATTTACTTTCAAACGAAAGATACCTCAGTTTGTTCTTATTTGCCAAACGTACCAAATTTATTTGTTTTAGCAGAAAACACCTCAAATGTTTTTTTTTTATTTCGTTTTTATTTTTTATTTCAATAAATAACCTCAACTTATTTTTTACCAAATAATAGCACAATTATTTTTTCTAAACCACATTTTATGTTTTATTTCTAAAAAGTACCTCAATATGTTATTCAAACAAAAAATACCTCAGTTTATTTTTTCTTACCAAAAAGTGTCTCAATTTATTTTTATCAGAAAATACAGCAAATTATGTTTTCTTACCTCATTTTATTTTTTATTACAAAAAAGAGCACACCAATTTATTTTTTTCACAACAAATACATCAAATTATTTTCGTTGTTCTTTGCCTCGTTTTATTTTATGTCACAAAAAAAATACCCCAATTTATTTTCTAACAGAAAAATGCCACAAATAATTTTTCTTTTCCTCGTCTTATTTTTTATTACCAGAAAGGTAAACCATTTTATTTTTATATAAAAAATGTATGATTTTTTTTTTTTAATTACCAAATGTTACCTCAATATATTTTTTTGTTTTACATAAAATCCTCAAATTATTTTTCTTTACCTTATTTCGTTTTTTATTACCACAAAGTAGTCTATGTATTCTTTCCACACAAAATTATCTCAAATTAGTTTCCTTTAACTAGTTTTATCAATTATTAGCAAAAAGATCCTCGATTTTAATTTTTTGCATAAAAAATACCTCATTAAATTTTTTTTTTACCTGATATTTGTTTTTAGTCCCCAAAAGTACCTCAAATATTCTTTTTCTCATTTTTTTCTTTATTTCCAAATAATTCCTGATTTTGTTTTTCAAACGATTATTACTCCAGTTCAAAAAGTCCCTCAATTTATTTCTTTAGCAAAAAAAAAGTCTTATTATTTTTCTTTACTTAATTTTTTTTTTTATTTCTAGAAATAACCTCAACATATTTTTTTACGGAAAAATGCAAAAAATTGTTTTTTTATACCTCTTTTATTTTTTTTCTTTTTTTATTACAAAGAGGCCACCTCAATTTATTTTTCAAACGAAAAATAACTCAGTTTATTTTTAATTACCAAAGAGTAGCAATTTATTTTTTAACCAAAAAAAACATCACATTATTTTTTCTTACGTCATTTTATTTTTTATTACCAAAACGCACCACGATTTATTTATTTTTCTTAAAATATATCAAATTATTTTTTCTTTTACCTCATTTTATTTTTTCTTACCAAAACATAACTCAAATTATTTATCCTTACCTCAATTTTTTTTTTTCGGTAACCAAAAAGTACCTCGGTTTATTTTAATTACCAGAGAGTACCACATTCTTCTTTTTTTTTCAGTTTATTTTGATGACCGAAGAGTACCTCAAATTATTTTTTTAACAAATTACTTTTCTTTACAATATTTAATTATTATTTTTACCGAAAAAGTAGCTTTATTTATTTTAAAAAAGAATGATATCTCAGTTTATTTTAATTTCCAAAATTTTCCTCAGTTTATTATTTGACCATCAAATTGTTTTTCCTTACCTTACCCCATTTTATTTTTTATTACCACTAGGAACCTCAATTTGGTTTTAACAAAAAATACATCCAAATATCTTTTCTTTAACTAATTTTAATTTTTATTACCGAAAATAAATCAACCGATTTGTTTGCAAAACAAAAAACCCCAGTTTATTTTAATTACAAATAAGTTAATGAATTTATTTTTTTTACCAAACAAATACCTCGTTATATTTTTCTTTACCTGATACTATTTTTTATTTCCCAAAATTACCCCATTTGTTTTATTTTTTATTCCAAAAAATGCCTCAAATTATTTTTTTATCTCCTTTTTTTTTTTTTATTACCAAATAATTCATCAATTTACTTTCAAACGAAAGATACCTCAGTTTGTTCTTATTTGCCAAACGTACCATTTGTTTTAGCAGAAAACACCTCAAATGTTTTTTTTTTTATTTCGTTTTTTTTTTTATTTCAATAAATAACCTCAACTTATTTTTTACCAAATAATAGCACAAATTATTTTTTCTGAACCACATTTTATGTTTTATTTCTAAAAAGTACCTCAATATGTTATTCAAACAAAAAATACCTCAGTTTATTTTTTCTTACCAAAAAGTGTCTCAATTTATTTTTATCAAAAAATACAGCAAATTATGTTTTCTTACCTCATTTTATTTTTTATTACAAAAAAGAGCACACCAATTTATTTTTTTCACAACAAATACATCAAATTATTTTCGTTGTTCTTTGCCTCGTTTTATTTTATGTTACAAAAAAAATACCCCAATTTATTTTCTAACCGAAAAATGCCGCAAATAATTTTTCTTTTCCTCGTGTTATTTTTTATTACCTGAAAGGTAAACCATTTTATTTTTATATTAAAAATATATGAGTTTTTTTTTTTAATTACCAAATGGTACCTCAATTTATTTGTTTGTTTTACATAAAATCCTGAAATTATTTTTCTTTACCTTATTTCGTTTTTTATTACCACAAAGTAGTCTATGTATTCTTTCCACACAAAATTATCTCAAATTAGTTTCCTTTAACTAGTTTTATCAATTATTAGCAAAAAGATCCTCGATTTTAATTTTTTGCATAAAAAATACCTCATTAAATTTTTTTTTTACCTGATATTTTTTTTTATTCCCCAAAAGTACCTCAAATATTCTTTTTCTCATTTTTTTCTTTATTTCCAAATAATTCCTCATTCTGTTTTTCAAACGATTATTACTCCAGTTCAAAAAGTCCCTCAATTTATTTCTTTAGCAAAAAATAAGTCTTATTATTTTTCTTTACTTAATTTTTTTTTTTATTTCTAGAAATAACCTCAACATATTTTTTTACGGAAAAGTGCAAAAAATTGTTTTTTTATACCTCTTTTATTTTTTTCCTTTTTTTATTACAAAGAGGCCACCTCAATTTATTTTTCAAACGAAAAATAACTCAGTTTATTTTTAATTACCAAAGAGTAGCAATTTATTTTTTAACCAAAAAAAACATCACATTATTTTATCTTACGTCATTTTATTTTTTATTACCAAAACGCACCACGATTTATTTATTTTTCTTAAAATATATCAAATTATTTTTTCTTTTACCTCATTTTATTTTTTCTTACCAAAACATAACTCAAATTTTTTAACCTTACCTCAATTTTTTTTTTTCGGTAACCAAAAAGTACCTCGCTTTATTTTAATTACCAAAGAGTACCACATTCTTTTTTTTTTTTTTACCAAAAAGCTCCTCAGTGTATTTTGATGACCGAAGAGTACCTCAAATTATTTTTTTAACAAATTACTTTTCTTTACCATATTTAATTATTCTTTTTACCGAAAAAGTAGCTTTATTTATTTTAAAAAAGAATAATATCTCAGTTTATTTTAATTTCCAAAATTTTCCTCAGTTTATTATTTGACCATCAAATTGTTTTTCCAGTACTTTACCCCATTTTATTTTTTATTACCACTAGGCACCTCAATTTGGTTTTAACAAAAAATACATCCAAATATCTTTTTTTTAGCTAATTTTAATTTTTATTACCGAAAATACATCAACCGATTTGTTTGCAAAACAAAAAACCCCAGTTTATTTTAATTACCAATAAGTTAATGAATTTATTTTCTTTACCAAACAAATACCTCGTTATATTTTTCTTTACCTTATACTATTTTTTATTTCCCAAAATTACCCCATTTGTTTTATTTTTTATTCCAAAAAATGCCTCAAATTATTTTTTTATCTCCTTTTTTTTTTTTTTATTACCAAATAATTCATCAATTTACTTTCAAACGAAAGATACCTCAGTTTGTTCTTATTTGCCAAACGTACCATTTGTTTTAGCAGAAAACACCTCAAATGTTTTTTTTTTTATTTCGTTTTTTTTTTTATTTCAATAAATAACCTCAACTTATTTTTTACCAAATAATAGCACAAATTATTTTTTCTGAACCACATTTTATGTTTTATTTCTAAAAAGTACCTCAATATGTTATTCAAACAAAAAATACCTCAGTTTATTTTTTCTTACCAAAAAGTGTCTCAATTTATTTTTATCAAAAAATACAGCAAATTATGTTTTCTTACCTCATTTTATTTTTTATTACAAAAAAGAGCACACCAATTTATTTTTTTCACAACAAATACATCAAATTATTTTCGTTGTTCTTTGCCTCGTTTTATTTTATGTTACAAAAAAAATACCCCAATTTATTTTCTAACCGAAAAATGCCGCAAATAATTTTTCTTTTCCTCGTGTTATTTTTTATTACCTGAAAGGTAAACCATTTTATTTTTATATTAAAAATATATGAGTTTTTTTTTTTAATTACCAAATGGTACCTCAATTTATTTGTTTGTTTTACATAAAATCCTGAAATTATTTTTCTTTACCTTATTTCGTTTTTTATTACCACAAAGTAGTCTATGTATTCTTTCCACACAAAATTATCTCAAATTAGTTTCCTTTAACTAGTTTTATCAATTATTAGCAAAAAGATCCTCGATTTTAATTTTTTGCATAAAAAATACCTCATTAAATTTTTTTTTTACCTGATATTTTTTTTTATTCCCCAAAAGTACCTCAAATATTCTTTTTCTCATTTTTTTCTTTATTTCCAAATAATTCCTCATTCTGTTTTTCAAACGATTATTACTCCAGTTCAAAAAGTCCCTCAATTTATTTCTTTAGCAAAAAATAAGTCTTATTATTTTTCTTTACTTAATTTTTTTTTTTATTTCTAGAAATAACCTCAACATATTTTTTTACGGAAAAATGTAAAAAATTTTTTTTTTATACCTCTTTTATTTTTTTTCTTTTTTTATTACAAAGAGGCCACCTCAATTTATTTTTCAAACGAAAAATAACTCAGTTTATTTTTAATTACCAAAGAGTAGCAATTTATTTTTTAACCAAAAAAAACATCACATTATTTTATCTTACGTCATTTTATTTTTTATTACCAAAACGCACCACGATTTATTTATTTTTCTTAAAATATATCAAATTATTTTTTCTTTTACCTCATTTTATTTTTTCTTACCAAAACATAACTCAAATTTTTTAACCTTACCTCAATTTTTTTTTTTCGGTAACCAAAAAGTACCTCGCTTTATTTTAATTACCAAAGAGTACCACATTCTTTTTTTTTTTTTTACCAAAAAGCTCCTCAGTGTATTTTGATGACCGAAGAGTACCTCAAATTATTTTTTTAACAAATTACTTTTCTTTACCATATTTAATTATTCTTTTTACCGAAAAAGTAGCTTTATTTATTTTAAAAAAGAATAATATCTCAGTTTATTTTAATTTCCAAAATTTTCCTCAGTTTATTATTTGACCATCAAATTGTTTTTCCAGTACTTTACCCCAATTTATTTTTTATTACCACTAGGCACCTCAATTTGGTTTTAACAAAAAATACATCCAAATATCTTTTTTTTAGCTAATTTTAATTTTTATTACCGAAAATACATCAACCGATTTGTTTGCAAAACAAAAAACCCCAGTTTATTTTAATTACCAATAAGTTAATGAATTTATTTTCTTTACCAAACAAATACCTCGTTATATTTTTCTTTACCTTATACTATTTTTTATTTCCCAAAATTACCCCATTTGTTTTATTTTTTATTCCAAAAAATGCCTCAAATTATTTTTTTATCTCCTTTTTTTTTTTTTATTACCAAATAATTCATCAATTTACTTTCAAACGAAAGATACCTCAGTTTGTTCTTATTTGCCAAACGTACCATTTGTTTTAGCAGAAAACACCTCAAATGTTTTTTTTTTTATTTCGTTTTTTTTTTTATTTCAATAAATAACCTCAACTTATTTTTTACCAAATAATAGCACAAATTATTTTTTCTGAACCACATTTTATGTTTTATTTCTAAAAAGTACCTCAATATGTTATTCAAACAAAAAATACCTCAGTTTATTTTTTCTTACCAAAAAGTGTCTCAATTTATTTTTATCAAAAAATACAGCAAATTATGTTTTCTTACCTCATTTTATTTTTTATTACAAAAAAGAGCACACCAATTTATTTTTTTCACAACAAATACATCAAATTATTTTCGTTGTTCTTTGCCTCGTTTTATTTTATGTTACAAAAAAAATACCCCAATTTATTTTCTAACCGAAAAATGCCGCAAATAATTTTTCTTTTCCTCGTGTTATTTTTTATTACCTGAAAGGTAAACCATTTTATTTTTATATTAAAAATATATGAGTTTTTTTTTTTAATTACCAAATGGTACCTCAATTTATTTGTTTGTTTTACATAAAATCCTGAAATTATTTTTCTTTACCTTATTTCGTTTTTTATTACCACAAAGTAGTCTATGTATTCTTTCCACACAAAATTATCTCAAATTAGTTTCCTTTAACTAGTTTTATCAATTATTAGCAAAAAGATCCTCGATTTTAATTTTTTGCATAAAAAATACCTCATTAAATTTTTTTTTTACCTGATATTTTTTTTTATTCCCCAAAAGTACCTCAAATATTCTTTTTCTCATTTTTTTCTTTATTTCCAAATAATTCCTCATTCTGTTTTTCAAACGATTATTACTCCAGTTCAAAAAGTCCCTCAATTTATTTCTTTAGCAAAAAATAAGTCTTATTATTTTTCTTTACTTAATTTTTTTTTTTATTTCTAGAAATAACCTCAACATATTTTTTTACGGAAAAGTGCAAAAAATTGTTTTTTTATACCTCTTTTATTTTTTTCCTTTTTTTATTACAAAGAGGCCACCTCAATTTATTTTTCAAACGAAAAATAACTCAGTTTATTTTTAATTACCAAAGAGTAGCAATTTATTTTTTAACCAAAAAAAACATCACATTATTTTATCTTACGTCATTTTATTTTTTATTACCAAAACGCACCACGATTTATTTATTTTTCTTAAAATATATCAAATTATTTTTTCTTTTACCTCATTTTATTTTTTCTTACCAAAACATAACTCAAATTTTTTAACCTTACCTCAATTTTTTTTTTTCGGTAACCAAAAAGTACCTCGCTTTATTTTAATTACCAAAGAGTACCACATTCTTTTTTTTTTTTTTACCAAAAAGCTCCTCAGTGTATTTTGATGACCGAAGAGTACCTCAAATTATTTTTTTAACAAATTACTTTTCTTTACCATATTTAATTATTCTTTTTACCGAAAAAGTAGCTTTATTTATTTTAAAAAAGAATAATATCTCAGTTTATTTTAATTTCCAAAATTTTCCTCAGTTTATTATTTGACCATCAAATTGTTTTTCCAGTACTTTACCCCATTTTATTTTTTATTACCACTAGGCACCTCAATTTGGTTTTAACAAAAAATACATCCAAATATCTTTTTTTTAGCTAATTTTAATTTTTATTACCGAAAATACATCAACCGATTTGTTTGCAAAACAAAAAACCCCAGTTTATTTTAATTACCAATAAGTTAATGAATTTATTTTCTTTACCAAACAAATACCTCGTTATATTTTTCTTTACCTTATACTATTTTTTATTTCCCAAAATTACCCCATTTGTTTTATTTTTTATTCCAAAAAATGCCTCAAATTATTTTTTTATCTCCTTTTTTTTTTTTTATTACCAAATAATTCATCAATTTACTTTCAAACGAAAGATACCTCAGTTTGTTCTTATTTGCCAAACGTACCATTTGTTTTAGCAGAAAACACCTCAAATGTTTTTTTTTTTATTTCGTTTTTTTTTTTATTTCAATAAATAACCTCAACTTATTTTTTACCAAATAATAGCACAAATTATTTTTTCTGAACCACATTTTATGTTTTATTTCTAAAAAGTACCTCAATATGTTATTCAAACAAAAAATACCTCAGTTTATTTTTTCTTACCAAAAAGTGTCTCAATTTATTTTTATCAAAAAATACAGCAAATTATGTTTTCTTACCTCATTTTATTTTTTATTACAAAAAAGAGCACACCAATTTATTTTTTTCACAACAAATACATCAAATTATTTTCGTTGTTCTTTGCCTCGTTTTATTTTATGTTACAAAAAAAATACCCCAATTTATTTTCTAACCGAAAAATGCCGCAAATAATTTTTCTTTTCCTCGTGTTATTTTTTATTACCTGAAAGGTAAACCATTTTATTTTTATATTAAAAATATATGAGTTTTTTTTTTTAATTACCAAATGGTACCTCAATTTATTTGTTTGTTTTACATAAAATCCTGAAATTATTTTTCTTTACCTTATTTCGTTTTTTATTACCACAAAGTAGTCTATGTATTCTTTCCACACAAAATTATCTCAAATTAGTTTCCTTTAACTAGTTTTATCAATTATTAGCAAAAAGATCCTCGATTTTAATTTTTTGCATAAAAAATACCTCATTAAATTTTTTTTTTACCTGATATTTTTTTTTATTCCCCAAAAGTACCTCAAATATTCTTTTTCTCATTTTTTTCTTTATTTCCAAATAATTCCTCATTCTGTTTTTCAAACGATTATAACTCCAGTTCAAAAAGTCCCTCAATTTATTTCTTTAGCAAAAAATAAGTCTTATTATTTTTCTTTACTTAATTTTTTTTTTTATTTCTAGAAA
This sequence comes from Amborella trichopoda, assembly GCF_054954075.1. Taxonomy (NCBI): domain Eukaryota; kingdom Viridiplantae; phylum Streptophyta; class Magnoliopsida; order Amborellales; family Amborellaceae; genus Amborella; species Amborella trichopoda. Next base: position 27,013,391 of record NC_142339.1, read on the forward strand.
TAACCTCAACATATTTTTTTACGGAAAAGTGCAAAAAATTGTTTTTTTATACCTCTTTTATTTTTTTCCTTTTTTTATTACAAAGAGGCCACCTCAATTTATTTTTCAAACGAAAAATAACTCAGTTTATTTTTAATTACCAAAGAGTAGCAATTTATTTTTTAACCAAAAAAAACATCACATTATTTTATCTTACGTCATTTTATTTTTTATTACCAAAACGCACCACGATTTATTTATTTTTCTTAAAATATATCAAATTATTTTTTCTTTTACCTCATTTTATTTTTTCTTACCAAAACATAACTCAAATTTTTTAACCTTACCTCAATTTTTTTTTTTCGGTAACCAAAAAGTACCTCGCTTTATTTTAATTACCAAAGAGTACCACATTCTTTTTTTTTTTTTTACCAAAAAGCTCCTCAGTGTATTTTGATGACCGAAGAGTACCTCAAATTATTTTTTTAACAAATTACTTTTCTTTACCATATTTAATTATTCTTTTTACCGAAAAAGTAGCTTTATTTATTTTAAAAAAGAATAATATCTCAGTTTATTTTAATTTCCAAAATTTTCCTCAGTTTATTATTTGACCATCAAATTGTTTTTCCAGTACTTTACCCCATTTTATTTTTTATTACCACTAGGCACCTCAATTTGGTTTTAACAAAAAATACATCCAAATATCTTTTTTTTAGCTAATTTTAATTTTTATTACCGAAAATACATCAACCGATTTGTTTGCAAAACAAAAAACCCCAGTTTATTTTAATTACCAATAAGTTAATGAATTTATTTTCTTTACCAAACAAATACCTCGTTATATTTTTCTTTACCTTATACTATTTTTTATTTCCCAAAATTACCCCATTTGTTTTATTTTTTATTCCAAAAAATGCCTCAAATTATTTTTTTATCTCCTTTTTTTTTTTTTATTACCAAATAATTCATCAATTTACTTTCAAACGAAAGATACCTCAGTTTGTTCTTATTTGCCAAACGTACCATTTGTTTTAGCAGAAAACACCTCAAATGTTTTTTTTTTTATTTCGTTTTTTTTTTTATTTCAATAAATAACCTCAACTTATTTTTTACCAAATAATAGCACAAATTATTTTTTCTGAACCACATTTTATGTTTTATTTCTAAAAAGTACCTCAATATGTTATTCAAACAAAAAATACCTCAGTTTATTTTTTCTTACCAAAAAGTGTCTCAATTTATTTTTATCAAAAAATACAGCAAATTATGTTTTCTTACCTCATTTTATTTTTTATTACAAAAAAGAGCACACCAATTTATTTTTTTCACAACAAATACATCAAATTATTTTCGTTGTTCTTTGCCTCGTTTTATTTTATGTTACAAAAAAAATACCCCAATTTATTTTCTAACCGAAAAATGCCGCAAATAATTTTTCTTTTCCTCGTGTTATTTTTTATTACCTGAAAGGTAAACCATTTTATTTTTATATTAAAAATATATGAGTTTTTTTTTTTAATTACCAAATGGTACCTCAATTTATTTGTTTGTTTTACATAAAATCCTGAAATTATTTTTCTTTACCTTATTTCGTTTTTTATTACCACAAAGTAGTCTATGTATTCTTTCCACACAAAATTATCTCAAATTAGTTTCCTTTAACTAGTTTTATCAATTATTAGCAAAAAGATCCTCGATTTTAATTTTTTGCATAAAAAATACCTCATTAAATTTTTTTTTTACCTGATATTTTTTTTTATTCCCCAAAAGTACCTCAAATATTCTTTTTCTCATTTTTTTCTTTATTTCCAAATAATTCCTCATTCTGTTTTTCAAACGATTATAACTCCAGTTCAAAAAGTCCCTCAATTTATTTCTTTAGCAAAAAATAAGTCTTATTATTTTTCTTTACTTAATTTTTTTTTTTATTTCTAGAAATAACCTCAACATATTTTTTTACGGAAAAGTGCAAAAAATTGTTTTTTTATACCTCTTTTATTTTTTTCCTTTTTTTATTACAAAGAGGCCACCTCAATTTATTTTTCAAACGAAAAATAACTCAGTTTATTTTTAATTACCAAAGAGTAGCAATTTATTTTTTAACCAAAAAAAACATCACATTATTTTATCTTACGTCATTTTATTTTTTATTACCAAAACGCACCACGATTTATTTATTTTTCTTAAAATATATCAAATTATTTTTTCTTTTACCTCATTTTATTTTTTCTTACCAAAACATAACTCAAATTTTTTAACCTTACCTCAATTTTTTTTTTTCGGTAACCAAAAAGTACCTCGCTTTATTTTAATTACCAAAGAGTACCACATTCTTTTTTTTTTTTTTACCAAAAAGCTCCTCAGTGTATTTTGATGACCGAAGAGTACCTCAAATTATTTTTTTAACAAATTACTTTTCTTTACCATATTTAATTATTCTTTTTACCGAAAAAGTAGCTTTATTTATTTTAAAAAAGAATAATATCTCAGTTTATTTTAATTTCCAAAATTTTCCTCAGTTTATTATTTGACCATCAAATTGTTTTTCCAGTACTTTACCCCATTTTATTTTTTATTACCACTAGGCACCTCAATTTGGTTTTAACAAAAAATACATCCAAATATCTTTTTTTTAGCTAATTTTAATTTTTATTACCGAAAATACATCAACCGATTTGTTTGCAAAACAAAAAACCCCAGTTTATTTTAATTACCAATAAGTTAATGAATTTATTTTCTTTACCAAACAAATACCTCGTTATATTTTTCTTTACCTTATACTATTTTTTATTTCCCAAAATTACCCCATTTGTTTTATTTTTTATTCCAAAAAATGCCTCAAATTATTTTTTTATCTCCTTTTTTTTTTTTTATTACCAAATAATTCATCAATTTACTTTCAAACGAAAGATACCTCAGTTTGTTCTTATTTGCCAAACGTACCATTTGTTTTAGCAGAAAACACCTCAAATGTTTTTTTTTTTATTTCGTTTTTTTTTTTATTTCAATAAATAACCTCAACTTATTTTTTACCAAATAATAGCACAAATTATTTTTTCTGAACCACATTTTATGTTTTATTTCTAAAAAGTACCTCAATATGTTATTCAAACAAAAAATACCTCAGTTTATTTTTTCTTACCAAAAAGTGTCTCAATTTATTTTTATCAAAAAATACAGCAAATTATGTTTTCTTACCTCATTTTATTTTTTATTACAAAAAAGAGCACACCAATTTATTTTTTTCACAACAAATACATCAAATTATTTTCGTTGTTCTTTGCCTCGTTTTATTTTATGTTACAAAAAAAATACCCCAATTTATTTTCTAACCGAAAAATGCCGCAAATAATTTTTCTTTTCCTCGTGTTATTTTTTATTACCTGAAAGGTAAACCATTTTATTTTTATATTAAAAATATATGAGTTTTTTTTTTTAATTACCAAATGGTACCTCAATTTATTTGTTTGTTTTACATAAAATCCTGAAATTATTTTTCTTTACCTTATTTCGTTTTTTATTACCACAAAGTAGTCTATGTATTCTTTCCACACAAAATTATCTCAAATTAGTTTCCTTTAACTAGTTTTATCAATTATTAGCAAAAAGATCCTCGATTTTAATTTTTTGCATAAAAAATACCTCATTAAATTTTTTTTTTACCTGATATTTTTTTTTATTCCCCAAAAGTACCTCAAATATTCTTTTTCTCATTTTTTTCTTTATTTCCAAATAATTCCTCATTCTGTTTTTCAAACGATTATAACTCCAGTTCAAAAAGTCCCTCAATTTATTTCTTTAGCAAAAAATAAGTCTTATTATTTTTCTTTACTTAATTTTTTTTTTTATTTCTAGAAATAACCTCAACATATTTTTTTACGGAAAAGTGCAAAAAATTGTTTTTTTATACCTCTTTTATTTTTTTCCTTTTTTTATTACAAAGAGGCCACCTCAATTTATTTTTCAAACGAAAAATAACTCAGTTTATTTTTAATTACCAAAGAGTAGCAATTTATTTTTTAACCAAAAAAAACATCACATTATTTTATCTTACGTCATTTTATTTTTTATTACCAAAACGCACCACGATTTATTTATTTTTCTTAAAATATATCAAATTATTTTTTCTTTTACCTCATTTTATTTTTTCTTACCAAAACATAACTCAAATTTTTTAACCTTACCTCAATTTTTTTTTTTCGGTAACCAAAAAGTACCTCGCTTTATTTTAATTACCAAAGAGTACCACATTCTTTTTTTTTTTTTTACCAAAAAGCTCCTCAGTGTATTTTGATGACCGAAGAGTACCTCAAATTATTTTTTTAACAAATTACTTTTCTTTACCATATTTAATTATTCTTTTTACCGAAAAAGTAGCTTTATTTATTTTAAAAAAGAATAATATCTCAGTTTATTTTAATTTCCAAAATTTTCCTCAGTTTATTATTTGACCATCAAATTGTTTTTCCAGTACTTTACCCCATTTTATTTTTTATTACCACTAGGCACCTCAATTTGGTTTTAACAAAAAATACATCCAAATATCTTTTTTTTAGCTAATTTTAATTTTTATTACCGAAAATACATCAACCGATTTGTTTGCAAAACAAAAAACCCCAGTTTATTTTAATTACCAATAAGTTAATGAATTTATTTTCTTTACCAAACAAATACCTCGTTATATTTTTCTTTACCTTATACTATTTTTTATTTCCCAAAATTACCCCATTTGTTTTATTTTTTATTCCAAAAAATGCCTCAAATTATTTTTTTATCTCCTTTTTTTTTTTTTATTACCAAATAATTCATCAATTTACTTTCAAACGAAAGATACCTCAGTTTGTTCTTATTTGCCAAACGTACCATTTGTTTTAGCAGAAAACACCTCAAATGTTTTTTTTTTTATTTCGTTTTTTTTTTTATTTCAATAAATAACCTCAACTTATTTTTTACCAAATAATAGCACAAATTATTTTTTCTGAACCACATTTTATGTTTTATTTCTAAAAAGTACCTCAATATGTTATTCAAACAAAAAATACCTCAGTTTATTTTTTCTTACCAAAAAGTGTCTCAATTTATTTTTATCAAAAAATACAGCAAATTATGTTTTCTTACCTCATTTTATTTTTTATTACAAAAAAGAGCACACCAATTTATTTTTTTCACAACAAATACATCAAATTATTTTCGTTGTTCTTTGCCTCGTTTTATTTTATGTTACAAAAAAAATACCCCAATTTATTTTCTAACCGAAAAATGCCGCAAATAATTTTTCTTTTCCTCGTGTTATTTTTTATTACCTGAAAGGTAAACCATTTTATTTTTATATTAAAAATATATGAGTTTTTTTTTTTAATTACCAAATGGTACCTCAATTTATTTGTTTGTTTTACATAAAATCCTGAAATTATTTTTCTTTACCTTATTTCGTTTTTTATTACCACAAAGTAGTCTATGTATTCTTTCCACACAAAATTATCTCAAATTAGTTTCCTTTAACTAGTTTTATCAATTATTAGCAAAAAGATCCTCGATTTTAATTTTTTGCATAAAAAATACCTCATTAAATTTTTTTTTTACCTGATATTTTTTTTTATTCCCCAAAAGTACCTCAAATATTCTTTTTCTCATTTTTTTCTTTATTTCCAAATAATTCCTCATTCTGTTTTTCAAACGATTATAACTCCAGTTCAAAAAGTCCCTCAATTTATTTCTTTAGCAAAAAATAAGTCTTATTATTTTTCTTTACTTAATTTTTTTTTTTATTTCTAGAAATAACCTCAACATATTTTTTTACGGAAAAGTGCAAAAAATTGTTTTTTTATACCTCTTTTATTTTTTTCCTTTTTTTATTACAAAGAGGCCACCTCAATTTATTTTTCAAACGAAAAATAACTCAGTTTATTTTTAATTACCAAAGAGTAGCAATTTATTTTTTAACCAAAAAAAACATCACATTATTTTATCTTACGTCATTTTATTTTTTATTACCAAAACGCACCACGATTTATTTATTTTTCTTAAAATATATCAAATTATTTTTTCTTTTACCTCATTTTATTTTTTCTTACCAAAACATAACTCAAATTTTTTAACCTTACCTCAATTTTTTTTTTTCGGTAACCAAAAAGTACCTCGCTTTATTTTAATTACCAAAGAGTACCACATTCTTTTTTTTTTTTTTACCAAAAAGCTCCTCAGTGTATTTTGATGACCGAAGAGTACCTCAAATTATTTTTTTAACAAATTACTTTTCTTTACCATATTTAATTATTCTTTTTACCGAAAAAGTAGCTTTATTTATTTTAAAAAAGAATAATATCTCAGTTTATTTTAATTTCCAAAATTTTCCTCAGTTTATTATTTGACCATCAAATTGTTTTTCCAGTACTTTACCCCATTTTATTTTTTATTACCACTAGGCACCTCAATTTGGTTTTAACAAAAAATACATCCAAATATCTTTTTTTTAGCTAATTTTAATTTTTATTACCGAAAATACATCAACCGATTTGTTTGCAAAACAAAAAACCCCAGTTTATTTTAATTACCAATAAGTTAATGAATTTATTTTCTTTACCAAACAAATACCTCGTTATATTTTTCTTTACCTTATACTATTTTTTATTTCCCAAAATTACCCCATTTGTTTTATTTTTTATTCCAAAAAATGCCTCAAATTATTTTTTTATCTCCTTTTTTTTTTTTTATTACCAAATAATTCATCAATTTACTTTCAAACGAAAGATACCTCAGTTTGTTCTTATTTGCCAAACGTACCATTTGTTTTAGCAGAAAACACCTCAAATGTTTTTTTTTTTATTTCGTTTTTTTTTTTATTTCAATAAATAACCTCAACTTATTTTTTACCAAATAATAGCACAAATTATTTTTTCTGAACCACATTTTATGTTTTATTTCTAAAAAGTACCTCAATATGTTATTCAAACAAAAAATACCTCAGTTTATTTTTTCTTACCAAAAAGTGTCTCAATTTATTTTTATCAAAAAATACAGCAAATTATGTTTTCTTACCTCATTTTATTTTTTATTACAAAAAAGAGCACACCAATTTATTTTTTTCACAACAAATACATCAAATTATTTTCGTTGTTCTTTGCCTCGTTTTATTTTATGTTACAAAAAAAATACCCCAATTTATTTTCTAACCGAAAAATGCCGCAAATAATTTTTCTTTTCCTCGTGTTATTTTTTATTACCTGAAAGGTAAACCATTTTATTTTTATATTAAAAATATATGAGTTTTTTTTTTTAATTACCAAATGGTACCTCAATTTATTTGTTTGTTTTACATAAAATCCTGAAATTATTTTTCTTTACCTTATTTCGTTTTTTATTACCACAAAGTAGTCTATGTATTCTTTCCACACAAAATTATCTCAAATTAGTTTCCTTTAACTAGTTTTATCAATTATTAGCAAAAAGATCCTCGATTTTAATTTTTTGCATAAAAAATACCTCATTAAATTTTTTTTTTACCTGATATTTTTTTTTATTCCCCAAAAGTACCTCAAATATTCTTTTTCTCATTTTTTTCTTTATTTCCAAATAATTCCTCATTCTGTTTTTCAAACGATTATAACTCCAGTTCAAAAAGTCCCTCAATTTATTTCTTTAGCAAAAAATAAGTCTTATTATTTTTCTTTACTTAATTTTTTTTTTTATTTCTAGAAATAACCTCAACATATTTTTTTACGGAAAAGTGCAAAAAATTGTTTTTTTATACCTCTTTTATTTTTTTCCTTTTTTTATTACAAAGAGGCCACCTCAATTTATTTTTCAAACGAAAAATAACTCAGTTTATTTTTAATTACCAAAGAGTAGCAATTTATTTTTTAACCAAAAAAAACATCACATTATTTTATCTTACGTCATTTTATTTTTTATTACCAAAACGCACCACGATTTATTTATTTTTCTTAAAATATATCAAATTATTTTTTCTTTTACCTCATTTTATTTTTTCTTACCAAAACATAACTCAAATTTTTTAACCTTACCTCAATTTTTTTTTTTCGGTAACCAAAAAGTACCTCGCTTTATTTTAATTACCAAAGAGTACCACATTCTTTTTTTTTTTTTTACCAAAAAGCTCCTCAGTGTATTTTGATGACCGAAGAGTACCTCAAATTATTTTTTTAACAAATTACTTTTCTTTACCATATTTAATTATTCTTTTTACCGAAAAAGTAGCTTTATTTATTTTAAAAAAGAATAATATCTCAGTTTATTTTAATTTCCAAAATTTTCCTCAGTTTATTATTTGACCATCAAATTGTTTTTCCAGTACTTTACCCCATTTTATTTTTTATTACCACTAGGCACCTCAATTTGGTTTTAACAAAAAATACATCCAAATATCTTTTTTTTAGCTAATTTTAATTTTTATTACCGAAAATACATCAACCGATTTGTTTGCAAAACAAAAAACCCCAGTTTATTTTAATTACCAATAAGTTAATGAATTTATTTTCTTTACCAAACAAATACCTCGTTATATTTTTCTTTACCTTATACTATTTTTTATTTCCCAAAATTACCCCATTTGTTTTATTTTTTATTCCAAAAAATGCCTCAAATTATTTTTTTATCTCCTTTTTTTTTTTTTATTACCAAATAATTCATCAATTTACTTTCAAACGAAAGATACCTCAGTTTGTTCTTATTTGCCAAACGTACCATTTGTTTTAGCAGAAAACACCTCAAATGTTTTTTTTTTTATTTCGTTTTTTTTTTTATTTCAATAAATAACCTCAACTTATTTTTTACCAAATAATAGCACAAATTATTTTTTCTGAACCACATTTTATGTTTTATTTCTAAAAAGTACCTCAATATGTTATTCAAACAAAAAATACCTCAGTTTATTTTTTCTTACCAAAAAGTGTCTCAATTTATTTTTATCAAAAAATACAGCAAATTATGTTTTCTTACCTCATTTTATTTTTTATTACAAAAAAGAGCACACCAATTTATTTTTTTCACAACAAATACATCAAATTATTTTCGTTGTTCTTTGCCTCGTTTTATTTTATGTTACAAAAAAAATACCCCAATTTATTTTCTAACCGAAAAATGCCGCAAATAATTTTTCTTTTCCTCGTGTTATTTTTTATTACCTGAAAGGTAAACCATTTTATTTTTATATTAAAAATATATGAGTTTTTTTTTTTAATTACCAAATGGTACCTCAATTTATTTGTTTGTTTTACATAAAATCCTGAAATTATTTTTCTTTACCTTATTTCGTTTTTTATTACCACAAAGTAGTCTATGTATTCTTTCCACACAAAATTATCTCAAATTAGTTTCCTTTAACTAGTTTTATCAATTATTAGCAAAAAGATCCTCGATTTTAATTTTTTGCATAAAAAATACCTCATTAAATTTTTTTTTTACCTGATATTTTTTTTTATTCCCCAAAAGTACCTCAAATATTCTTTTTCTCATTTTTTTCTTTATTTCCAAATAATTCCTCATTCTGTTTTTCAAACGATTATAACTCCAGTTCAAAAAGTCCCTCAATTTATTTCTTTAGCAAAAAATAAGTCTTATTATTTTTCTTTACTTAATTTTTTTTTTTATTTCTAGAAATAACCTCAACATATTTTTTTACGGAAAAGTGCAAAAAATTGTTTTTTTATACCTCTTTTATTTTTTTCCTTTTTTTATTACAAAGAGGCCACCTCAATTTATTTTTCAAACGAAAAATAACTCAGTTTATTTTTAATTACCAAAGAGTAGCAATTTATTTTTTAACCAAAAAAAACATCACATTATTTTATCTTACGTCATTTTATTTTTTATTACCAAAACGCACCACGATTTATTTATTTTTCTTAAAATATATCAAATTATTTTTTCTTTTACCTCATTTTATTTTTTCTTACCAAAACATAACTCAAATTTTTTAACCTTACCTCAATTTTTTTTTTTCGGTAACCAAAAAGTACCTCGCTTTATTTTAATTACCAAAGAGTACCACATTCTTTTTTTTTTTTTTACCAAAAAGCTCCTCAGTGTATTTTGATGACCGAAGAGTACCTCAAATTATTTTTTTAACAAATTACTTTTCTTTACCATATTTAATTATTCTTTTTACCGAAAAAGTAGCTTTATTTATTTTAAAAAAGAATAATATCTCAGTTTATTTTAATTTCCAAAATTTTCCTCAGTTTATTATTTGACCATCAAATTGTTTTTCCAGTACTTTACCCCATTTTATTTTTTATTACCACTAGGCACCTCAATTTGGTTTTAACAAAAAATACATCCAAATATCTTTTTTTTAGCTAATTTTAATTTTTATTACCGAAAATACATCAACCGATTTGTTTGCAAAACAAAAAACCCCAGTTTATTTTAATTACCAATAAGTTAATGAATTTATTTTCTTTACCAAACAAATACCTCGTTATATTTTTCTTTACCTTATACTATTTTTTATTTCCCAAAATTACCCCATTTGTTTTATTTTTTATTCCAAAAAATGCCTCAAATTATTTTTTTATCTCCTTTTTTTTTTTTTATTACCAAATAATTCATCAATTTACTTTCAAACGAAAGATACCTCAGTTTGTTCTTATTTGCCAAACGTACCATTTGTTTTAGCAGAAAACACCTCAAATGTTTTTTTTTTTATTTCGTTTTTTTTTTTATTTCAATAAATAACCTCAACTTATTTTTTACCAAATAATAGCACAAATTATTTTTTCTGAACCACATTTTATGTTTTATTTCTAAAAAGTACCTCAATATGTTATTCAAACAAAAAATACCTCAGTTTATTTTTTCTTACCAAAAAGTGTCTCAATTTATTTTTATCAAAAAATACAGCAAATTATGTTTTCTTACCTCATTTTATTTTTTATTACAAAAAAGAGCACACCAATTTATTTTTTTCACAACAAATACATCAAATTATTTTCGTTGTTCTTTGCCTCGTTTTATTTTATGTTACAAAAAAAATACCCCAATTTATTTTCTAACCGAAAAATGCCGCAAATAATTTTTCTTTTCCTCGTGTTATTTTTTATTACCTGAAAGGTAAACCATTTTATTTTTATATTAAAAATATATGAGTTTTTTTTTTTTAATTACCAAATGGTACCTCAATTTATTTGTTTGTTTTACATAAAATCCTGAAATTATTTTTCTTTACCTTATTTCGTTTTTTATTACCACAAAGTAGTCTATGTATTCTTTCCACACAAAATTATCTCAAATTAGTTTCCTTTAACTAGTTTTATCAATTATTAGCAAAAAGATCCTCGATTTTAATTTTTTGCATAAAAAATACCTCATTAAATTTTTTTTTTACCTGATATTTTTTTTTATTCCCCAAAAGTACCTCAAATATTCTTTTTCTCATTTTTTTCTTTATTTCCAAATAATTCCTCATTCTGTTTTTCAAACGATTATAACTCCAGTTCAAAAAGTCCCTCAATTTATTTCTTTAGCAAAAAATAAGTCTTATTATTTTTCTTTACTTAATTTTTTTTTTTATTTCTAGAAATAACCTCAACATATTTTTTTACGGAAAAGTGCAAAAAATTGTTTTTTTATACCTCTTTTATTTTTTTCCTTTTTTTATTACAAAGAGGCCACCTCAATTTATTTTTCAAACGAAAAATAACTCAGTTTATTTTTAATTACCAAAGAGTAGCAATTTATTTTTTAACCAAAAAAAACATCACATTATTTTATCTTACGTCATTTTATTTTTTATTACCAAAACGCACCACGATTTATTTATTTTTCTTAAAATATATCAAATTATTTTTTCTTTTACCTCATTTTATTTTTTCTTACCAAAACATAACTCAAATTTTTTAACCTTACCTCAATTTTTTTTTTTCGGTAACCAAAAAGTACCTCGCTTTATTTTAATTACCAAAGAGTACCACATTCTTTTTTTTTTTTTTACCAAAAAGCTCCTCAGTGTATTTTGATGACCGAAGAGTACCTCAAATTATTTTTTTAACAAATTACTTTTCTTTACCATATTTAATTATTCTTTTTACCGAAAAAGTAGCTTTATTTATTTTAAAAAAGAATAATATCTCAGTTTATTTTAATTTCCAAAATTTTCCTCAGTTTATTATTTGACCATCAAATTGTTTTTCCAGTACTTTACCCCAATTTATTTTTTATTACCACTAGGCACCTCAATTTGGTTTTAACAAAAAATACATCCAAATATCTTTTTTTTAGCTAATTTTAATTTTTATTACCGAAAATACATCAACCGATTTGTTTGCAAAACAAAAAACCCCAGTTTATTTTAATTACCAATAAGTTAATGAATTTATTTTCTTTACCAAACAAATACCTCGTTATATTTTTCTTTACCTTATACTATTTTTTATTTCCCAAAATTACCCCATTTGTTTTATTTTTTATTCCAAAAAATGCCTCAAATTATTTTTTTATCTCCTTTTTTTTTTTTTATTACCAAATAATTCATCAATTTACTTTCAAACGAAAGATACCTCAGTTTGTTCTTATTTGCCAAACGTACCATTTGTTTTAGCAGAAAACACCTCAAATGTTTTTTTTTTTATTTCGTTTTTTTTTTTATTTCAATAAATAACCTCAACTTATTTTTTACCAAATAATAGCACAAATTATTTTTTCTGAACCACATTTTATGTTTTATTTCTAAAAAGTACCTCAATATGTTATTCAAACAAAAAATACCTCAGTTTATTTTTTCTTACCAAAAAGTGTCTCAATTTATTTTTATCAAAAAATACAGCAAATTATGTTTTCTTACCTCATTTTATTTTTTATTACAAAAAAGAGCACACCAATTTATTTTTTTCACAACAAATACATCAAATTATTTTCGTTGTTCTTTGCCTCGTTTTATTTTATGTTACAAAAAAAATACCCCAATTTATTTTCTAACCGAAAAATGCCGCAAATAATTTTTCTTTTCCTCGTGTTATTTTTTATTACCTGAAAGGTAAACCATTTTATTTTTATATTAAAAATATATGAGTTTTTTTTTTTAATTACCAAATGGTACCTCAATTTATTTGTTTGTTTTACATAAAATCCTGAAATTATTTTTCTTTACCTTATTTCGTTTTTTATTACCACAAAGTAGTCTATGTATTCTTTCCACACAAAATTATCTCAA